>NW_016107892.1:975161-1002889 GCF_001604975.1 Cebus imitator | reverse complement strand
TTTTAGTAGAGACGGGGTTTCACCATGTTGACCAGGATGGTCTCGATCTCTTGACCTCGTGATCCACCCGCCTCGGCCCCCCAAAGTGCTGGGATTACAGGCTTGAGCCACCGCGCCCGGCCAGGAAGAGTCATATTTTTATTTAACTGTATTTGTGTCCCCCCAACATTGCCCCCCTCCTTTTCTAGAGATAGAATCTTGCTTTGTCACCTAGGCTGGAGTGCAGTGGTGTGATCCTAGCTTGGTGCAGCCTCTAACTCCTGGGCTCAAACCATCCTCCTGCTGTTAGCCTCCTGAGTAGCTTAGACCACAGCTGCACACCGCCATGCCCAGATAAGTTATTTTTTTAAACATTAGGAAGCCTAAAGATGGGGGTAGAAAGCATTATTTTTGATAGTAAAAGTCATGTGAAGCAGGGAATAAGGACATGTACTCAGATACCTCGTTTAAAAAGTAAAAGGGCAGGCACAGTGGCTCATGCCTGTAATCCTTGTACTTTAGAAGGCTGTGGTAGTAAGACTGCTTGAAGCCAGGAGTTCAGGACCAGCCTGGGCAACATAGTGAAGCCCTTCATTCCAAAAAATTTTTTAAATGAGCCAGACATAGTGGGGCACACCTGTAGTCCCAGCTACTCAGGAGGCTGAGGTGGAAGGATTGCTTGAGCCCAGAAGTTCTGGGATACAGTAAGCTGTCTGTGCAACTGCATTCCAGCTTGGTAACAGAGTGAGATCCCCTCTCTCAGAAAAAGTAAAAAGTAAAAAGAAGATGTGCAGTCTGTGACAAAATAGATAATAAAATTAGGTTAAAATTTTATTTCATTGTAGGCCATAATTAAATGTTTGAAGATAGATTGAAACATTTATCTGCCCATCTTTTTTCTTATGACTATTCTAATCCACCATGAAACTTTTAGGGTAAAAATAGTTAATATAGCAAACTTTCCCCAACTTTTGGGAGTAAGAAACAAGTTACAAAAAATGTTAAAGCCAAAAATAAAATTGGAGATTCTTCACATTTTCTCAAAATGTCTTAAGGTTCTCAAGTCTTGAGATTTATGAATGCATATCCATGGAAACACGGGTGAAAGCCGTGCAGGTTAAAGTCAGACTCAAATGTTGGAAAGCAGGTGCTCAGCGAGTTAACAAATATTATAAAACCCTAAATTATACTTAACCTTTTTGGTATAATCTTCAGTAATATAGTTCAAACATTTGTGCACACACTTTCATTTTATTATCCTTTATTCATAATTGAGCACATGGAAGGCTGGCTTAACACCTGAAAGCAATCTGTTACATTGAGATGCTACTTTTTGCTGATACTAGTAACACTTGAATTTTCCCCCTTGTCCCCCAAACCCAATAAAGTAATAATTTCACAGATAAGCATCAAAGTGGTGATACTGCCAAAAGTGAAATGTTGGTGAGCTAGTACTACCTTTACTCTGTAGCTCAAAAGATTGTCGGCTGGTGAACACATAATATAAAATCAGCATCAGAAAGGCTCCTAGGTACATAAGTATATAATATATGAAAATCAGACTGTGAAAGTTTAAGACCGTCTGTGAATAAAAATGCAAATATTTAAAATTCTTAACTATCTACAGTTTCAGGGTTTTACTGCTTTCCTTATGTTAGTGTGTGTCTAGCATTTAAAATTTTTCTATTTTATTTAGCATATGTTCTTCACAAATGACTAGTGTCTTCTATAAGAAGGACTCATTTTATTATCCCCTCAGCATGGAGAAACTGATGAAGGGCCTACAATCTTAAAGACAGGACACTTTCTATAGCTGGGCATGGTGGCCCACACCTGTAATCCTAGTGCCTTGGGAGCTGAGGTGATGGATCATTTGAGTCCAGGAGTTCAAGACCAGCGTAGGAAACATGGTGAACACAGCTCTACCAAAAAAAAAAAAAAAAAAAAAAGACACACAGGACACTTTCTACCAAGGAACCAGCTCACTGCATCCACATAGCTGCACCAGACTTCTTTCAGATGTGTGGGAAGTAGAAGAGTTCCTTTTTAAAGTTTCCTTTCTTGTTAAAGAATAAGTGTGCTAATAACTTGGTTAAGCTCTATCCTATGTAGCTGTTAAACACGCCATGCTTACAGGCATGTAGTACATTGTATGTCCTTGTACTTTAACCAAGATATCTTTGTTGGACGTGCTCACCGGTAAGAGCTCTCCATTGCTTTTACCTGTTTACAAAAGTTTTAAGTTGTCAGTCGGGTTTTAGTTTAGATTGTGAGGTCTGGCGCCAGCCAGCGGAGATCAGACACAGAAGTAAGAACAACCCCAAATGCGTAAGGAATAATTTTGTGTGTTTTTCTTTGTTCTTTGTACTCTTGTGGCAAAATAGCTAGTGAGAGTACCTTCCTGCAGTCCGGGAAGTAAAAATTGTGTTGCTGAAAGATCCTTTGTCTCAGTGCTGATTTTTCTTTGCGGCACTGAGCATCTATTTCCAACCTCTATTTCCAACAAGATGCTTCTGGGATATGGTCTTCTGACCATGATCTGCAGTCTCCTTTGCTTCCTGTTACTTGCTCAGTCTCAAAGCTCCTGACTCAGGCTTTTGGTCTGTTTTCCTGAAATTTGCAGCTGGACTAGTATCTGAATTAACCATGGCCAGTTTTGGCCTACTAGTATCTACAAATTAGACTCACTTCCACCTACTCACACTGTTAGGCTAAGTGGTCACCCATAAATCAGCCTATACTCTGGTCCTTTCCCAGACCCAAAGAGAATTTCTTGCCTATTTTGCTATCTAAAGACATCTATGATTAAAAATTTCCTTTGAGTCTTACAGCTTTACCTAAGCACACTTACTATTATATAGTAATGGATAAGCATGAAATAAAGATCTACAAAAATCAAATCATATGCAGTTACAGAAAAATTTTTAATATTCGAGGCAAAGATTTACAAAGCTATGGAATCAAAGGTCCTGGGTTTCTTCTAGTTTGCTCAGCTCTTTATACAATGATTGTAACAACCACATAAACTTTTTGCTAACCCCACACCAATTAGGGGTGCTGTTGAAACTGGTCAGTTGCAAAAATACAAAGACCCTTTTTACTGATAATCTTTAACATATGGGGAGTAAATCTTCCTCCTGCGAAATTATGAAGTACTTTCCTATTCCTGAGCACTGAAAATCAGAATACATTTTATTTGTGAGATTGCAGTTAAATAATTGCCATATTAATTCTTTAAAAGCTATGTTATTAGCATTGTTTTTATCTGCCTACATTTGGAAATAGCCCGTAAACAGACTGTTGCACAGTTTCAGCTGTGCTTTTACTTCTTGGCTAAAGACTGTTAGATTGTAATAATAATACTTTATTAGTAGTTAATAAATTATATATATTTGAGACAGAGCAAGACCCTGTCTCAAAATGTATTTATAAAATAATAATGATAATGGAGTAATAATAATGGAATTGTTGGAATAATAATAATGAATCTGTAGCCTCCACCTCGCAGGTTCAATATTATTATTCTAACCTATCGCCCAGGTTGGAATGCAGTGGCATAATCCTAGCTCACTGCCAGCCTCTGATGCTGGGCTTAAGCAATCCTTCTGCCTCAGTCTCCCCAGTAGCTGTGACTACAGGCGTGAACCACCACCCCCAGGTAACTATTTTAATTTATTTGCAGAAGCACAGTCTCAGCAGGTTGCCCAAGAGTGTATTAGATTATTTTGTGTATCATCTGTATACTTCATACAAAAGCTGATTTAAATAAGTGTTTGGGTAGCCCCAAACAAAACCAATTTTTTTTTTTTTTTTTTTTTTGAGATGGAGTTTTGATCTTGTTGCCCAGGCTGGAGTGCAATGGCACAGTCTCGGCTCACCACAACCTTTGCCTCCTGGATTCAAGTGATTCTTCTGCCTCAGCTTCCTGAGTAGCTGGGATTAAAGGCATGTGCCATCATGCCTGGCTAATTTTGTATGTTTAGTAGAGACGGATTACTCCATGTTGGTCAGGCTGGTCTCGAACTCCCAACTTCAGGTGATCCACCCACCTCGGCCTCCCAAAATGCTGGGATTACAGGCATGAGCCACTGCACCTGGCCCAAAACCAAAAATTTTATGGAAAGAGGTCAGTTTATCCTAGTCAAAGAACTTTAACTTTCTAGTAAAGTCACAATTTATTATATAATGGTAAGATGATCATTAGGTACTTACTGTTGGTTGTAATTAACTGTTAATTGTAATATAAAGTAGATGAATTATCCTCACCAGCTGGCTGGGCATGGTGGCTTCATGCCTGTAATCCCAGCACTTTGAGAGGCTGAGGTGGGAGGATTGCTTGAGCCCAGGAGTTGGAGACCAGCTCAGGCACCACAGTGAAACCCTTCTCTACAAAAAATTTAAAAATTGACCTAGTGTGGTGGCATGTGCCTAAAGTCCCAGAGATTCAGGAGGCTGAGGCAGGAGGATTACTTGAGCCTGGGAGGGTGAGGCTGTAGTGAGCCATGATCTTGCCACTGCAGTTCAGCCTGGGTGATAGAGTAAGACCATCTCAAAAGGAAAAAAAAGTTGAATTATCACCAGCTGTAACTGTCTTTGTGTGACTTAGTGACTTGATTTTTCCACAGAGATCTTTTAAGTCTTAGGGTAATTATTCCTGAAACTCAGCATGTTTCTTTTCTTTCTTTGCTTTTTTTTTTTTTTTTCTTATTCCCTGTGACTGCTGTTACTTGAGATCCTACAGAGCTTCTTTTTTCTTCTTTTTCTTTCTTTGTTTTTTTTTTTTTTTTCTTTAGAGTCAGGGATCTTTCTCTCTGTTGCCCAGGCTGGAGCACAGTGGTGCAAACTCCTGGCTCAAGTGATCCTCTTGCCCCAGCCTCCCCAGCGTCCTCAGCAGCTAGGACTGCAGGTACACACCACGATGCCTGGTCCATCTTTTAATATTTTTCTGTCAAGACGAGGTCTCTCTGTGTTGCCTAGGTCTTGAACTTCTGGGCTCAAGCAGTCATCTTGCCTCAAGCTCCCAAAATGCTGGGATTACAGGTGTCAGCCACCACACCCAGCCTGGAATCCCATTTTAAATGTACTGATGGAGTTGACAATGTAAAGGAAACTTGCTTTAAGTTTTGTTTTTGTACAGTGGATCCTTTCACAACATGAATAATTGCCCAATTTTATGTTTTGTCAATCTGGAACAGACCACTAGACAAAGACAAGATTATAATTTGGGAAGTTTGCTTTCTTAATCCAGTTTTCAATGAAGGAAAAGTCGTAATTTGTAAACTTATTTTTAAAACCACTATAGTGATAATTTGATCAGTTTGTGAGAATGGCCCATCTGGTTGGTATCAAAGTACAATTATAACTGTTTTTGTTTGTTTTTTTTTTTTCCACCACAAAGTCTTATAAAATAAATTGAAGGTAATTATATCTTTTTATTATTTATTTTAGAGACCAGAATTTGCCTAGTCATCCAGGCTGGAGTGCAGTGGCACCATTGTAGCTCATAGCAGCCTCAAACTCCTGGGTTCTTGTGATCCTCACACTTCAGTCTCCCAATGCACTGGGACTATAGGTACATGCCACCACATCTGGCTGCAGTTACATCTTTTTATATTAGTGTGTGATCTTTACTTGGGCATGTCAGTAGGTCCACTGTTTGCTGAGCAGAGAGCTAAAGTGACAAACAATGATGTCATTTTGCTTTGCAAGTTGAGGAAATGAATATTAATAAGACTTTTTTTTTTAGCTCAAAGTTTTACCTGTTTGTTGTTAAAGAATATTAATAAGATACAGCCACCAAAATGTAATTTTATTCATGTACTTTACCAGAGTTCCTTTCTATACAATTGTTGTTTTCTTGACTGTTCATTTTCATCATGATTTAATAAAGTCCCGTCTGCTCAGTTTAAGTGACCATTTTACATTTAGCCAGACTATATTAAGAAAAGTGCTGGAATCTCTCCCATTTGTTTTTTTTATTTTTATTTTTTGAGATGGAGTCTCATTCTGTCGCCTAGGCTGGAGTGCAGTAGTGTAATCTCTGCTCACTGCAACCTATGATTCCTGGGATCAGTTGATTCTCCTGCCTCAGCCTCCTGAGTAGCTGGAATTACAGGCATCCACCATCACGCCCAGCTAATTTTTCTATTTTTAGTCAAGATGGGGTTTCACTGTGTTGACTAAGCTGGTCTTGAACTCCTGACCTCAAGTGATCTGTCTGCCTCAGCCTCCCAAAGTGCTGGGATTACAGGTGCAAGTCACCCCACCTGGCTGTCTTCCCATTTATTGAGGAAATCCTGTCTTAAATCATTTTGTAACAAAGTAAGGTTTAAATAATTCTGAGGAACTGTACACATTGTTATGTGTCTGCAGACAATACTGCAGACTGATTTTGTGCAAACGGTAATTCCCTCGTGATCTCCCATAGATGACTATATTTTATGTTGTACCTAGTTCTTAAATACTCCGTCACTGAAATTTACTTACGCCTTGGTTGAGAATGTTGAATTCCTACACTGTGGTTGAGAATTTTATTTTTTGTTTGTTTGTTTGTTTATTTATTATTATTTTTTTTTTGGTGGGGGACGGAGTTTTGCTCTTGTTACCCAGGCTGGAGTGCAATGGTGCGATCTCGGCTCACCGCAACCTCCGCCTCCTGGGCTCAGGCAATTCTCCTGCCTCAGCCTCCCGAGTAGTTGGGATTACAGGCATGCGCCACCATGCCAAGCTAATTTTTGTATTTTTAGTAGAGATGAGGTTTCTCCATGTTGCTCAGGCTGGTCTCAAACTCCCAACCTCAGGTGATCCACCCACCTCGGCTCCCAAAGTACTGGGATTGTAGGCATGAGCCACAGAGCCCAGTGAGAATTTTAAATAATCTCATAAATCTAGACTGATAAATTGTATCTTTGTATATCTGAGTTGTGCTATTGTTAGATAGTTATCTTTGTATATATGAGTTTTGCTGTTGCCAGGTAGTTATTTCTATATAAGAGCTGTTTACCAAATTATGTAATTTGGATATGCAGTGAAAATTCAGCTTTTAGAAGCCACAAGAAGACCAAAATGATAGCAGAATATAATAACTGAAGTTGGAACTGCTATGAAGTCTATGCTGTTTTAAAGAGTGTTCCAGAAAATTGCCATTTATTTATCTAATATGTACGGTTAAGCTAGAATCTGTCAGAATAATCAAATTTTGAAGAAAGTAGTAGCCGTGTGTGGTGGTACACACCCATGATTCCAGCTACTTGGGAGGCTAAAGCCAGGAGTATCCCTTGAGCTCAGAAATTCAAGACCAGCATGGGCAACATAGTGAGATCCTGTCTTTAAAAACAATTTATTTGTTTTTGAGACAGAGTTTTGCTCCTATTGCCCAGGTTGGAGTGCAGTGGTGCAATCTCAGTTCATTGCAACCTTCACTTCCCAGGTTCAAGAGATTTTTCCGACTCAGCCTCCCAAGTAGCTGGGATTACAGGCGCCTGCCACCACACCCAACTAATTTTTTGTGTTTTTAGTAGAGGCAGGGTTTCACCATGTTGGCCACGCTGGTCTCAAACTCCCGACCTCAGGTGATCCACCTGCCTTGGCCTCCCAGAGTACAGGGATTGTAAGTGTGAGCCACTGTATCCAGCCAAAAACAATTTTTTTTTTTTTTAAGAAGTAAAACAAGGGCCTATGACACAACTGTGAACTTAAATATAAATTGTTTCCAAAAGTAGTGGAGACAGTCAGAATCAAAGCACAGGTTGAACATTGGCTTAAGCAAAAAGACCTGCATCTTTTTTTCCCCCGTCTATAAATTTATCCAATGCAAAATAATCCTCTCCAATTTTACTGAGGTCCCTGACCACGTCCATGACCAAATCTGCCTCTAAATTGGAATTTGGTTGCTGACCCAGCCCCCCAACTCGGCTTTCTTATCGGACCAGGGGGCACAGCATTCTGTCTGTGGGTGTCGTTTGGCTTCCCTTCTTGTGAGTCTCACGGGTCACTCACCCTCCAGACATTTAGGCCAAAGCCTGCCAATCTCTGGACGGCTGTGGTGTAGGGTGGCAGGCACAGTCTAGCTGGGCAGATGGAGGTAATCACAGAGATACTGTATACGCTTGTTGGTAAGATACCAGTAGAAATATCTCCAGGCAAACTTCCTTCATGTAGCCTCAGGACTTGAGAGACCGCATGGCCTTCATGGTGTGAAGGTTGGGCACATTCTTGTCTGCCAGCTCCGGGTGCTTAGGCAGGTGGACATCCTTCTTGGCCACCATGACTCCCATCTTAAAAAGGAGTTCATGGATGGCAATACCGTTTTTCTTAGGCATTAGCATCTTGGTGGCTGCAGGGCCCAGGGCTGGGACTGGAGGAACCTACAATTTAACAGAAATTGCATCTTCCCAGTTAAGACACTTGAAGGAAGAGATACTAATCCATCCCATAGAAGACAATATTGTTTTTCAAATAAATGCTGAATGTGCTTTTGATTACTAAGAAAACATTTATATAACCTATTTTCCATATCCCCCAAACTAGGCCATATCGGTGGCTTAAACTGTACACAAACTTAAAACTTTTTTTTTTTTTTGAGATGGAGTTTCGCTCTTGTTACCCAGGCCGGAGTGCACTGGTGCGATCTCGGCTCACCGCAGCCTCCGCCTCCTGGGTTCAGGCAATTCTCCTGCCTCAGCCTCCTGAGTAGCTGGGATTACAGGCATGCACCACCATGCCCAGCTAATTTTTTGTAGTTTTGGTAGAGACGGGGTTTCACCATGTTGACCAGGATGGTCTCGATCTCTTGACCTCGTGATCCACCCGCCTCGGCCTCCCAAAGTGCCTGGATTACAGGCTTGAGCCACCGCGCCCGGCGGTCTCGATCTCTTGACCTCATGATCCACCTGTCTTGGCCTCCCAAAGTGCTGGGATTACAGGCATGAGCCACCACGCCTGGCCCACAAACTTCAAACTTTTTAGATAAAACTTAACTCCTCAGTAGGAAAGGTCAAGGACTTGTAGCAAAAGGAAAACTAGGAAGATGTTTGCCATTTTCTCCTCTTTATAATTAACTCCCTGTTCTAGACTACCTTCTGTTGTGTCTACTTGGCCTACTGGCGAAGATGTTTAAGGATCTGCAGGTGCAAAAAGTGTCTTTAAAAAGATACCTTCCCCACTTCCCTTCTCTTTTTTCTCCCCAGTAATTCTCCCGGTACATTTGAAATGGGCTGTATGATATCATCATAGCCTTTGGTAATGACATGTAAAGGCAGATCCCCTTCTCCCCCATACATAAACACCTACACCTGTATACAGACCAGCCAACTAACACTTTAAAGTTGTATTTTCTTTTTTTTTGGAGGTGGAGGTGGAAATGGGGTTGAATGTAGGAACATTCCTTAACGGGATCAGTGACTTCAGTTAAAGGAGCCTCAGTTTCTCCAACCTTGGACACTAGAAAACGGAAGAAAATATGGAACGCTTCACGAATTTGCATGTCATCCTTGCGCAGGGGCCGTGCTAATCTTCTCTGTATCGTTTCAATTTTAGTATATGTGCTGCCGAAGCAAGCACTGTATTTTCTTTTATTTAAAAAAAATAAGGGCTAGGCATAGTGGCTCATTCCAGCACTTTGGGAGGCCGAGGTGGACGGATTGCTTGAGCTGAGGAGCTCAAGACCAGCATGGGCAACGTGGCAAGACCTCTATCTCTACTAAAAATTAAAAAAAAAAAAAAAAAAAGTAGCCAGACATGGTGGTATGCACCTAGGGTCCCAAGCTGTTTGGCAGGCTTAGATAGGGGGCCTGGGGGAGTTGGTGGTAAGGTCGTACTCCACCCTGGGTAACAGAGCAAGACCTTGTCTCAAAAAATAAATAAATAAAATAAAATAAATTATAGCACTTGAAGCAATGAGAAGATACAATTCTCTAAGATCCCAAAAGCATTTCTCATTTCCTTCTGTCATGGGTCTATGATTAATTTATAACTTTTAGATGTTAGTATTCCAGAAAATGACAGCAGAATGTAAGACAGAAACAATTGTTAAATTGCTTTTCAGTAGTAATCATCTATATTTTGGCATACTTTGGCTTTCTCAAATCAGAAGCCCAAGTAATCTTACCCCAGTGGTTCTTAAACTTGAGCATGCATCAGATCACCTGGAAGCCTGGTCAAAATGCAGATTGCTTGGTCCCACTTAAACAGTTTTTGATTCAGGTAGGTCTGGGGTGGGGCCCATGAATTTACATTTCAGACAAAGGATGCTGATACTGATGCATTCTGAAAGCCACAGTAGCTCTTATGGATGTTTTTCATTAATTTGGGTTGGGCAGGCCCAAGCCCTCTAAGTGAATATTACTTGTTTACAGTTCACCTTGCTTTAAGTAATTTGTGTGTATTGTTGTGCAGGGTGCTAGAGGGCAGGCCAATGGAGTTTTCACTTGTAATTTGAGGTTCGACCAAGACCTTATCTTAAAAACTTACTGCTTTATATGAAGCTGTTCATAAAACCCATTTTGCCAGCTCAGGACTAATGAAAAACTATTTTTATTACCTATAATTAACCTAATTCAGGAAAAAGAAGCAGGCTTAGGGGAAAGGCTAGCCCTGAGACAAGTAAGGAAGCTCAAAAATTGCTTTCCTGAGATTAGTATTACCACCCCAGTATAGCATTTGAAATTGTTATTAGAATTCTTGAACCTAATTGCTCAAATCTAGGGCTGAGTTTGTAGGTGTTAAATAAGTTGTCTATTAGATTCAACATGGATACTTCCAGGGTTACTCTAACTTCAAACATTAGGTTGGCTTATTTGTTAGGCCGGAGTGTGTTGTGCAAAACTTGGAATGGTGGCTACAGAGGAATGAGGGATTCCATCCCACTGGTACGGCCTCTCAGCTTCTCACGTCTACGTTCCTTGTTCTGCATTATCACAATACAGTATTCCAAAGCCATTTCCATACAATTCACCTTTGTAGTATCACTAAACAAAATTTCATTTAAATCTTTTTTTTTTTTTTCTCCAGAAGATTGCTGCCAAGCTTATCCCTCTCTTGACTTTTGTTTGAGTCTTTGTCTTCTTTCTTTCTGTTTTTGAGACGGAGTCTTGCTCTGTTGCCCAGGCTGGAGTGCAGCGTTAGAATCTCAGCTCACTGCAACCTCCGCCTCACAGGTTCAAGTGATTCTCCTGCCTGAGCCTCCTGAGTTGCTGGTATTACAGGCGCATGCCACCACATCTGGCTAATTTGTAACCTTCTTTTCTCTTTTTACAAACAAGTCTCCAAGTAGATGGCCAATTTTTATATGAGTCTTTGTCTTATTTCAAACTCTGAGAACAGTTACCTAATTGAGTCTTAGATTATAAAATCCAGTATTTTAAAAATCTTAAAACTAAAAAATATTAATTTAAAAGATTATGTTTTAAATTTGGAGTTTATCACGTTTCATGGCCCAAAATAGCACATTGTGTTTTTGGCATCTTCTGTCCTGCCCGTGCCAGTGAAAAACCACGCCATATGGTATGACTGCTGTTACTCTAGGAAACCCACACATGGCGGAGACATTGCCAGGCATGAAGCCGAGGCGCTGTTCCCATATGCTTCTCTTTGTAAGCCAACATATTGACCAGGATATATTAGGATTCCAGTACACCATGGTATCCTATCAGTTGAGACTTAGAGCTCTTTCTCCAACAGCTTCAACGTTTGGCCACATTATGAAAACACATACTCCAAACAAAATGGACTCTCTTACTCAACTTCAGAAAGAAGCTTTTGAATGACTACTGCCAGAAAGGAAATTACCTTTTAAATACAATTAATAAGTATTTTAGTGCCCCATAAGTTCTAGCACCCCTCCACCACTCTGTCCTTTTAAAATTATTTTTATTTTAGAGATGGGATCTTGCTCTTTTGCTCAGCCTGGAGTGCAGTGGTGTGATCACGGCTCATTGCAGCCTCAACTTTCCCCTACTCGAGCAGCCTTTTCATCTCTGTCTCCCAAGTAGCTGGGAGTACAGGTGCTCACCACCACGCCTGTCTAACTTTTTTGCGGGTAGGGGGCTCAGACAGGGTTTTGCTGTGTTGTCCAGGCTGGTCTTGAACTCCTGGGCTTGATCCTCCTGCCTTAGCCTCCCACAGTGGTGAGATTACAGGCGTGAGCCGCCACGTTCGGCCCCTTTTCCTGTTGTTTACTGTCCGTTTTGTAGAGTAGTCATTTAGTTCATTGTGGACTTCATCCAAGCATTTCTTAATGTTACAAAATTACTAGTAGGGCTTTTTAGTATAAAATTAGCAAATTCTCCTGAAAATAAAAGGTACACAGATTTTGTTCACCAACTTTGTCCAGTCATACTTGGAATGAATATTGAACATGCTGTGCTAGCTGTGCTAGGCACTGTGTATAAAAAGATGGGAAAAACAAAATTCCACCTGCAAGGAACATGTAAAAAGGTTATAATACAGTACAGTACTTTCCTAGAGAGACAGAAAGTACACTGTGGTCATATCTTGAGTTGACTCATAAAATGAAACTTTGCAAAGACTCAAAAGAAAATATTAAATTTTTGCAGTAGGAAAAGTGCTTATTAGTGTTATTGCCTGATCGATCAAAAAATGCTTAAAGCTCAGAGAGAAGTTTGTAAGATTGGTTCATTTGCTGATTGGCAAATGACTGAAAAATTAAATGTCTTTTGGTTTTCTTTTCTTTTTCCTCTGAAAAATTAAACGTCGTTTGGTGTTCTTTTCCCCTCGCTCCCTCCCTCCCTCCCTCCCTCTCTCTGTCACCCAGGCTGGAATACAGTGATTCGATATTGGCTGACTGCAACCTCTGCTTCCTGGGTTCCAGTGATTCTCCTGCCTCAGCCTCCCAAGTAGCTGGGATTTTAGATGCCTGCCACCATGCCCAGCTAATTTTTCTATTTTTAGTAGAGATGAGGTTTCACCGTGTTGACCAGGCTGGTCTTGAACTCCTGACCTCAAGTGATTCGCCTGCCTCCCCCCCCCCCCGCCCCACACACAAAGTGCTGGGATTACAAGTGTGAGCCACAGTGCCCAGCCCTGTTTAGTATTATTTCCAAGAACTGATCATCCAGTAGTCTTATGTGAATGTTTAGAGAAATGAAATTTAAATTGAGGCTAAAAGGCCTGAAAAATTGTCCACAAAGCAAGTTGTTTGGGAGAAGCTGTTGATGTCAGTTTGACCCCATAAGCTGTTTTTGGAAGCCTAGAGGTCCGATTTCTGTCAGCCAGATAACATACATGGAATGCCAGTGAATACCTAGAATTGTGTGGTAGGCCAAGCTGTGATTACTGTCTTCAGAGAACTTTCTTAAATATAAATATCTGGACTGTTAAGAAAACTGCCAGAGACTGCAGAGGTTTTGTGATCAACCAAGGATTTATTTCATTTGAATTCAGATATTTTCAGGAAGAATTTAAAGATAGACATAATTTGGAGCCAAATTTATGCCAGCAAAATCATTTATGCCATTGCCTGCTTTGTGATGTTATGGTTGTACCAAGTAAGAATTGGAACACAGGTTCAGAATACTTACTTTCTGGCGTCCTATGGCAGATATTTTTAGAATGCAGAGCAGCCAAAGTGCTCGCTGTGAGTCAGGTTCTTACTGAGAAAGATATTGACTATTGACTTTACAAAAATAGAAATAAGCTGGGCATGGTGGTGCATGCCTGTAATCCCAGCTACTCCGGAGGCTGAGGCAGGATAATTGCTTGAACCCAGAGGTAGAGGTTGCAGTGACCTGAGATTGTGCCACTGCACTCCAGTCTGGGCGACAGAGTGAGACTCCAACTCAAAAAAAAAATTTTTTTTAATTTTTTCTTTCCCAGTTATTCTTCTTTCTTGAAAATACAGTTTTGAGCCATCATCAGTAGATTAAATGAATACTTTATATCAAAAGGATACAACTTTTGGTATCAGAGATAATTGAAATGATCCCTCTATGGAAGTGGAAATTTTTCACAGATAACAACTGTTGTGATTTGTTGATCATGCTGTCAGAGTTTGTCAGAGGGTTTTGGAAAGACAGGACTCTAATTTTTATGGAAGAAGGGTGGAAAAAATGTATTTTTTCTCTCTTCATCATAGCTCGGATTCAAAGCAAATTTATTCAGAGCATTTTCATGCAATTAATGATTGGCTTCTCCCAAAACATAGCACTAATTAACTAGTAGAATAGGCATTGAAATGAACAATTTCATAGTCTTACCCTATGAGTTGCTTTCCTCACTATGCCAAAAGAACGCTAAATGTGAAAAAAAAATGGTTTTGTCATAAATAGAAACTGAGCCTTAAGCCAATACACAGATGCAAGACACTTTTGTTGTGTCTGATCTATTTTGGAGGCAATTACTTATGTAAGCTGGATTTGCTTAATCTTAAATTCTAAAGCGAAATGTGGTCAGTCATATTTGAAAAAAGGATCTTCATTTTTTCTGTTTTTGTTTTTCTGGGGCTTTAAACAGACGATGTATAATTGTATTAAATGAGCTATTGGTGAAGTAAGGAAAAGAGTGATGAGGTGATTTACATTTATAGAAATGGTTTTTGTTTTTAATTGAGGCACTACTTCTACATCCCCCTTGGAGGCAAGGGAACACAACAAAACTAGAAAAGTTCAGGAATTTATAATGGCCCCAGAATAACATTATTAGAGACTGTCTTAAACCAGGGAAGTCAACTTCCTAATCTTATGCACCATTTTTTTTATGCCCCCTGGAAGCAGGGGCAGTTCTAGCAGCCAGTTGAGTAAATTATTTTGCTAGGTTTGGTGTTGTGATGCTTTGCTCAGTGGTAAGCCTTTGGGGAAAGAAGGCTTCTCTGTCTTTTCAAACTACATTAACATGATGGGTCCAGATTATCCATGTTACCCACTTCTAGTCATGAATCCTTCTCTCTCTTTTTTTTTTTTTTGAGATGGAATCTCAGTCCATCGCCCAGGATGGAGTTCAGTGACACTATCGCAGCTCACTGCAACCTCTGCCTCCCGGGTTCAAGTGATTCTCCTACCTCAGCCTCCCAAGTAGCTGGGATTACAGGTGCCTGCCACCATGCCTGGCTAATTTTTGTATTTTTAGTAGAGGCGGGATTTCATGATCTTGGCCAAGCTGGTCTCAAACTCCTGACCTCAGGTGATCCGCCCGCTTCAGCCTCCCAAAGTATTGGGCTTGCAGGCATGAGCCACCGCAGCCAGCCTAGTCACGAAAACTTCTAATCATAAATCCTTATCTTTGTTTATGGCCTGTACTAAAGTTTCAGAAGTCTTAAGTCAAAGCCTTGTATTTTATTTAATTAATTAATTTTTTGAGACAGAGTCTTACTCCGTCACCCAGGCTACATTGCTGTGATGCGATCTCTGTTTACTGCAACCTCTGTCTCTTGGGCTCTAGCGATCCTACCACCTCAGCCCCCACAAGGAACTGGGACTACAGTCACATGCCACCACACCTGGGTAACTTTTGTATTTTTTGTCATGACAGGGTTTTGCCATGTTCCTCAGGATGGCCTGGAACTCCTGGGCTCAAGCAGTCTGCCCGCCTCAGCCTCCGAAAGCGCTGAGCTTACAGGCATGAGTTACAAAGCCTTGTGTTTTAGACATTATATTTCCCATGACTCTTCTGAAGAATAGTAATTATGATTATGAAAATTTCAAAGATACAATGGTAAGATCTGAGCGTCTTCTAAAGAATTACAGTAGTGCAGCTCAGGACCTCCTTTTGTACTGCCCTGTGCTACCTGTGCACAGGTTACTTTCAGGTGATTTTGGTAACAAACTCAGACAAATGTATGACGTTTAAACTGAGTTCTTGAAGTCATTGATCTTGTTTTATTAAAGTTGACCAGTTGGTGACAAACATTTACTTTTACAAAATTAATCAACTTGAGTTTGATGTGATGAGAGAATCATATTCACTGGGAGTGGTAAGCTCAAAACATTTCCTAAGTAAAACTTAAAAAAGAGATCTTAGTTGAACAATACCCTCTTGGTTTGTTTGTATGTTAAAAGATATCTGCATCTGAACAATTGAGCTTAAATATAAAGTTGAGCTTAAATACAAAGATTCCTTAGAACTCTGAAAGATAGGGGTGAACAAAACTAAAACTATTTATTTAATCCTCTGATATTTACTTAGAAACAAAAACCCAAATGAAACGCAAAGTAGATATCAGAATCTAGATTTGTATATAAGTATTAGATTGAGAGATTAGGCTCTGGAACAGACAGAAATTCCACAATTCCACACATACTGTCCTGTGCTCGGAAAACTTGGTGGAGTGGAGCAAGTACAGTGGCTCATGCCTGTAATTCCAGCACTTTGGGAGGCTGAAGTGGGTGGATCACTTGAGCCCAGGAGTTCGAGACCAGCCTGGGCAACATGGTGAAACCTCATGTCTACAAAAAATAGAAAAATTAAGCAGGTGTAGTGTCATGTGCCTATAGTTCCAACTACTAGGGAGGCTGAGGTGGGAGGATCACTTGAGTCTGAGAGATTGAGCCTTCAGTTAGCCGGGATTGCACCACTGCACTCCAGTCTGGGTGACAGAGCAAGACCCTATCTCAACAACAACAACAAAAAGAAAACTTGATAAAGTGATTTAAATACTGTTCTTTCCATTAGGATTAGATCTTTCCACCAGAATTTCCTGAATTTATTCCTTTTTTCTAGTTTATCCTAATGTAGTTGAACTAATTTAAACTGAACTTAGCCTTCCTATAGCCAAGAATCTACATATCTACAAACTTATTTCTGAAGTTGAAGCTTTTCTTTTCTATTTTTTTTTTTTTTTTTTTTTCCAGTTTTTGAGACGGAGTTTCACTCTTATTGCCCAGGCTGGAGTGCAGTGGCACGATCTCGGCTCACCACAACCTCCGCCTCCTGGGTTCAAGCGATTTTCCTACCTCAGCCTCACCATTAGCTGGGACTACAGGCATGCGCCACCAAGCCCAGCTAATTTTTGTACTTTTTTTAGTAGAAACGAGTCAGAATGGCATTGATCTCTTGACCTTGTGATCCACCCACCTCAGCCTCCCAGAGTGCTGGGATTACAGGCGTGAGCCACCACACCCAGACCTGAAGTTGAGGCTTTAATAGAACACTTCTTTTGTATTTTTTCTTATTTTTGAGGTTGATTTATTTTGGAATTGGGGCAGTACATAATTAACACTCTTCTAGAAGTATACAATAATTAATGTTACAAGTATAGATAATATTTATTACATACTTATAGTGAACGTTGCAGTTGGTGCTTTACATATTTTGCTCCACTTATGCTTACAAATGAAATACTCTTATTCTCATTTATAGATACGGATATTTAGGCTTACAAATGTTAAATAATGACCGAGCATGGTGGCTCATGCCTGTAATCCCAGCACTTTGGGAGGCCGAGGCAGGTGGATCACCTGAGGTAGGGAGTTCGAGACCAGCCTGACCAACATGGAGAAACCCTGCCTCCACTAACAATACAAAATTAGGCCTGTGCGGTGGCTCACACCTGGAATCCCAGCACTTTGGGAGGCCGAGATGGGCGGATCACCTGAGGTCAGGAGTTCGAGACCAGCCTGGCCAAAATGCTGAAACCTCGTCTGTACTAAAAATACAAAAACTATCCTGGCATGGCGGTGTGTGCCTGTAGTCCCAGGTACTCAGGAGGCTTAAGCAGGAGAATTGCTTAGACCCAGGAGGTAGAAGTTGCAGTGAGCCAAGATCACGCCATTGCACTCCAGCCTGGGTGACAGAGTGAGACTCTGTCTCAAAAAAAAAAAAAAAAAAAAATACAAAATTAGCCAGATGTGGTGGCAGGTGCATATAATCCCAGCTTCTCAGGAAGCTGAGGCAGGAGAATTGCTTGAGCCAGGGAGGTGGAGGTGTGGTGAGCTGAGATTGCACCACTGTACTGCATGCAGCCTGGGCAACAAGAGCAAAACTCTGTCTCAAAGGAAAAAAAAAAAAAAGGTTAAGTAATTTGTTGAAGGTCTTGCAGCTAGTACCTGGAAGAACCCAAATTTGATCCCAGATCTCTCTTCCAAAGTTTATGCTGCATACCGAAATCTATAGATTGTATGGTAATGAATGCTTAGAAATACTTAAGAGTCTTCTTTGTTGTTCGATTAATGGAGATGAACATTCTTTATTAGGGAGGAAATGCATTTTTCAACCATTGACATACTTAATTAGATGTTTTAAAACTGTAATTCTAAGAGGATCTGCAACCGTTCTGCCCGTTTCCATTTGCTTCTCCAAACCATTTCTGTAACAATGTTTCCCCTTACTTGGAAAGGTTGTCATCTGTTTTTCTGGAATTATATTAGATTTGCAATCAATTGGGGTCAAGCTATCTTGCATTTTATCCCATCTCCTCCTATTCTAACTGAAGCACAGGGAATTAGAATTTGTTCAGGTCATGCAGTGATCACTGGCTCAGGTGGAGTACCATTAGCAGGATTCTCCTGGTCTTTTGTGCTTTGCACTTTGGTTTCAAAATCAATTAATTTCATAATAGAAAATTAGCACTTAAAAGGCACAGATGTGATTTGGAAATTATGGGTAATTCTTAGATTGCATCTTTGTTAATGTTTTACATTAGCTTATCAGTAGCTTTTTTCCTAAGTCGTCGCTCACCAAGGAGAAAGCCATGTTCAGTTCGAGCGCCAAGATCGTGAAGCCCAATGGCGAGAAGCCAGACGAGTTCGAGTCCTGCATCTCCCAGGCTCTTCTGGAGCTGGAAATGAACTCGGACCTCAAGGCTCAGCTCAGGGAGCTGAATATTACGGCAGCCAAGGAGATTGAAGTTGGTGGTGGCCAGAAAGCTATCATAATCTTTGTTCCTGTTCCTCAACTAAAATCTTTCCAGAAAATCCAAGTCCGACTAGTACGCGAATTGAAGAAAAAGTTCAGTGGGAAGCATGTTGTCTTTATCACTCAGATGAGAATTATGCCTAAGCCAACTCGAAAAAGCCATACAAAAAATAAACAAAAGCGTCCCCAGGAGCCGTACACTGACAGCTGTGCACGATGCAATCCTTGAGGACCTGGTCTTCCCAAGTGAAATTGTGGGCAAGAGAATCCGCGTGAAAGTGGATGGCAGCTGGCTCATAAAGGTTCATTTGGACAAAGCACAGCAGAACAATGTGGAACACAAGGTTGAAACTTTTTCTGGTGTCTATAAAAAGCTCACGGGCAAGGATGTTAATTTTGAATTCCCAGAGTTTCAATTTTAAACAGAATGACTAAATAAAAAATATATTCACAGTTAAAAAAAAAAAAGAAAAAAGCTTATCAGTATTCCCCAAATTATATTTTGATATAGTGGTAATTATTGATGTGTACCTTTTTTCTACCAACTGTAAAATGATGTTATCTAAATGAGAAGAAATGTAGGGACCTTTTGAGGATTTTATCAGATTTTTATGCACATTACTAATGTTTGGTATGGAAACCCAGAAGATTCCATTTTTTTGTTTGTGTTTTGTTTTAGAGATGACTTCTCACTGTTTTGTCCAGGCTAGAGTGTGGTAGCTATTCACAGACTCTAACATAGCACAGTACTGCCTCGAACTCCTGGTCTCGAGTGCTTTTCACCTCCACCTCCCAAGTAGCTGGGACTGCAGGCATGTGCTACTGAGTCTGGCCTGATTCTGTTTTTTTAATATTTTTTTTCTCCCAATTTAGCCCTGGACTCTTTCTTTGAGCTATGTGTCTTTCAGAATTGTGCAGTGAAGTGTGCTGTGTTAATTCAGATGGAAGTCCAGTTCCTGAATCCAAGCTGTAGTCTTCAGAAGCACCAGTAATTTGCACTGGGTTATACAGAAAGAATTCTGCACATTCTGGTAGCTCAGCCCTATTTGCTCTTGCTTAGGCCAGTTCAAATAAACAATGCACTCACCAGGGGTCAGTATGGAAGAATGTGGCATGTGCGGGTACTTGGGTCTGGGGGCATGAGAAATTATATTTAATTTCAGGACTTTTTTGTGTCCTGTAATCTTATATCCCTCTTTTGTATTTAATTTTCTGTATTAAAGAAGTAACATAGTTGGATTGGTGGTATGAGCTGCATTGACAAAATCATTCCAGATTTACTGGGTATAAACGTTAATGATGTTGTCAGATGTCTGGAAATTTTTTCTTTTAATCTAGTTTCCTATTTTGCATTTGGTTTAGTCGCTACTGATTTGACAAATTTGTACCTTTGTTCAGCTGTCCTAAATCATGTGACAGTGCAAAGGAGGAAAGAATATAAAGGGTGCCATATCAAAATTGGTAATTTTGTCACTATTCATACAGTGCCCTTCAGAGAATTTTTTCACCCTGCTTCCTAAAACTCCCATGTAAAAGTTGGCTATACTATTCATACCATATCATCAAATAGTTAATGTGCTTTTTTTAGAGTAGAGCTGTCAGTCTAGGACTCAGGGCAGATTGCTACTTGCTATGTGCCAGAGGATGTAAATATATCATATTCTCCCCCCAACACACCCTTTGAAATAGACAATGGAAGGGGAAAAAATAGGAAAATATGAACTGGGAAAGCATATTATTCAACTTCCTTGCTGTCCAGTCATCAAGATGTATTCTAAATATTTTCTGAGTTGTGTATGTATATCCTAAACTGGAATGACCTTTGATTTGTTTTTTGAAGGAATGAAGGGTTTTATTGAAAATGAAAATACACTCCACAGTGTGGGCCTGAGCATAGGGCCTGTTACACAATTTTTGTAAGTTTAAATACTCTCTACTTGGGGTATGCCCTATGTAAATAAAGAGGATGAAGTAAAGTTACAAAGTCATTTACTCGGTGTCTACCTTATGGAGAGGATAGTTCCAGTTATAGCTAAAGTGTTAATCAGCCATGTGTCCCCTGCTTCCAGACTCTATTTTCCTGCCTCATCTTCCCACTTAGAGAAGTGATTGTCATAATTCTTCATGGGAGGCAGAGGGACCAATGCTCTTTTTTTCCTGTAATTACTTGATGCTGACTTAGAGTGTACTTATTGGGGATCACAGAACTCTTGCCCTATTCTATCTAGTGGAGGCAGGGTAGTTTCTTGATGGCCCAGGGTGGTGTCTACATCTGGAAATGGCTGGAGCCCTGTTGCATGATCATCTGAAGCTTGATGGTCTCTCGAGGGTTCCAGTGGGTACATTGAACCCAAAAGTTCAAGGTCCCAAAGTTTTGTTGCAGTGTGGATGGCAAGGACAGTCTTTCTCTGATGTTTCCAGAAGATTCACACCATGAAAAGTTTCTCTACCTCTTTGTCCTGGCTGGCTCACCAAAATATGTTAATGGTAGAGGGTGTCCAAGTTCTTGGCATCTTGAACAAATAATTGGACAAAATGCACAAACAAAGCAAGGAAGGAATGAAAGGTTTTATTGAAAATGAAAGTACACTCCACAGTCTGGGAGTGGGCCTGAGCAGAGGGGCTCAAAGGCCTTTTTTTCCTTTTTTTTTTACACATGGTATAAAAATTTAAACGTGCAAAGAGAAAGTAGTAAAAATAAATATTTTTATGTATCCTTTCAGAAATAATCTGTACACATACAATAAAATATGTATGTCATGTATTTTGAATTCTTATTCTTTGCCTGTATGAAGCCTGGCTTCTTAATGTTTTTGTTGTTTAAAATGGTCAGATTTTATACAGCAGATGAAAGGCTAGTGGTAGCACATATTTGCAAGGCCTTCTGTAATTTTTGAAGGCCTTCTACATAACTTTTCTCCTGATGCTCCTAACAGCCCCATGAGGTAGGTAAAGCAGGATTTACCTTTTTTATCTACACGAAATTTGAAGCTTAAAGAATTATGTGACTTCGTGGCCGGGCGCGGTGGCTCAAGCCTGTAATCCCAGCACTTTGGGAGGCCAAGGCGGGTGGATCATGACGTCAAGAGATCGAGACCATCCTGGTCAACATGGTGAAACCCCGTCTCTACTAAAAATACAAAACATTAGCTGGGCATGGTGGCGCGTGCCTGTAATCCCAGCTACTTAGGAGGCTGAGGCAGGAGAATTGCCTGAACCCAGGAGGCGGAGGTTGCGGTGAGCCGAGATCGCGCCATTGCACTCCAGCCTGGGTAACAAGAGTGAAACTCCGTCTCAAAAAAAAAAAAAGAATTATGTGACTTCATCAAGGTTGTTATATGATACATGTGCAATGGAACTGGAATCAGAGCCCAAGTCTTAAGGCTGTTAGTCCAGAATTCTTGTTTCCATTTTGCTTCTCAAACACAATGACTTGTGGGGATCTACTATCCTGTATCTTCTTTTATGAGATGTCAAAAATACTGTGAGTGGCTAACTGTGAAAGAATTTTTATACTATATTTTGGAAGTAGTGGTGTGGTAGTTACAACCTCACAGTTCAGAAATATGACCTTTTTGATGTATTTCCTACAAAGCAGTTTATAAACATCAGTGCCACTTTTGTTACATGTGGACACCATAACTGACTTTATTCAGGCAACTGAGTGTTGAAAACAAGGCCTTTTATCCCTTGATATCTGTGTGCCTGCCATGGCTAGGAGCCAAGGGGATAAACCTGTCCAAGGGTTTTCCCCTTGATGTCAAAGTAGAATCTGAACAAGCATTTATAGAGTGCCTGACTCTGTTTCCTTCCCTCATAATTGAGGTAAAAATGCTTAACACCAGCAACAAACTGTTTTCTGGATTTCTAAGTCATCTCCTAGGGGGAAAGAATAAGTGGGTGAGAGGGAAAGTTTCAGATGGTAGGCTCTCATGGGGCTGATTTTTTTGTTTGTTTATTTGTTTGTTTGTTTTGAGACAGAGTATTGCTCTGTTGCCAGGCTGGAGTACAGTGCCGTAATCTCAGCTTATTGCAACCTCCTCCTCCCAGGTGCAAGCAATTCTTCTGCCTCAGCCTCCCGAGTAGCTGGGACTACAGGCATGCGCCATGCACCACCACACACAGCTAATTTTTTGTATTTTAGTAGAGATGAAGTTTCACCATGTTGGCCAGGATGGTCTTGATCTCCTGACCTCCTGATCCTCCCGCCTCGCCCTCCCAAAGTGCTGAATTTGCAGGTGTGAGCCACTGTGCCTGGCCTGGGATGATTTTTTAGTCCCAGAATAACTCATTCATTCACAATGGAGAAATGTGCCAGAGAGTCCTTGCATAATCAGACTTTAAAACTCCTGTCATTGCAAAATAATGCTTACATTTCTTAAATGTTAGGCAGTCCAGATGGGAAGTTGATGAAAAGATCGGCTGAGTTCTGTGTATGAAAAGAAAATCTTTAAATGTTCCTCTGAAGGGATGGCCTATCTTCTATAGTTATAAGCACCTTGCTTCTAATTCCTGATAGTAAAATTAAGGGGAAGCATGAGGAAAGAGTTTACATACAGAAGAAAGAGTTTTCTTACATAGTAGAATTTACATTTTATAAACTTTATAAAATTTACTATTTATACTTATAACATGTACATTTAATACTTTATAAAATTTGTATTTTATAATAATATATATTTTTATATCTATGGGTTAATAGATTATAATCCAATGTAAAAGTCATTATATTTGCCATACTGTAATGATTCAGTTTTTGTTCAGTAACTAGATTGCTATATTTATATATATGTGTATACATTTTTTTTTCACTCACAGGTCAACTGTGAACTATATTCTTATTTGTTACTTTTTGTTTCCTGCTCTGGACATAGAAGATGAGAAATTATACTAATTTGAGTATTTCCATTTGGTCAGTTTAGTGTTACAGTGTTCTTAAACAAAAATAAAATGTAATTTGACTTCTCAAAGGAAAGTTTGGGACAGAGCATCTACTCTACAGAGATGAGAAACCATTATTGGACCAATGTTGGGATTTTTACTAAAGCCTTATAGTTATCCTAGCATGTATTAGGAAATGCCAAATGAATAAGCTAAGAATGGTTGCCATGGGGTCCCTCACTTTCTCTGCCATCGGCACAGAATGTGCCTTTCCAACGCCATCCACAGCCTACTGCTCCACCCTGCACAGCTACTTCTCAATTGCCTCAACCTGCACACAGCATCCTTAACCAAAGCATAAGCACCTTTAAGACCTAATTCAAATCACCCTCCTCCATGAAACTTTCTCTGACTGACTTTATTGCCATACTCATCTTTTAGGGTTGGCAGTGCTTTTTACCTTCTTTAAAATATCAGGACCCCCTTTCCCTGTAAAAACTCCACATTCAGCCTTGTATGATGATTACATAGATGTGGACTCAAGTTTCATGTCCTCTACCATGCTAATGTACTTGAGAGCCAGCTTTTGTATCGCATGCCTTTTTAAGAAAAAAGAAATCTCCCATTGGACCTGGACAGGAACTACTTTTTGAAAAAGTGGTTGAACGTTAAAGACTTATATAAAAGCAGCTACAACTCTTTAGTAAATCAGAATGTTGTTGGAAAGCATAAAGCCTGTGCTAATTAGTGTCCTTTTGGAAAAACAATACTCAGCCACTATCCCTGGGAACAAATAAGAAACATAAATTCCAATAGAGCCAGAATAAGACACTAAGAAGAAAGTAGTTCTAAACCTGAGGGTTAAGATTCCGTTTAGACTTGCTTAGGAAAGTTTCCCAGGACTGAAAGATGGGTTTATTTTGTTAGATACCAGCTACATTATCTCCATTTTCTTTGGGGCTTCGGAACAGATTAATAAATGAATTGTTCATGTGATGGGAAGCGACTGGGTTCTTAATGAATAAACTCCCAGAAGACTTGACTTACCACTGCAGCAGAATGTCTCCAATCGAAAGGAGGCTTTAGGTTATCGCCTGCCTTCAGATTTTTCTCAGGCCATAAAAGCACTGATACTATTGGTATCTTTTGTTTGTTTTCTCCTGGGGGATTCATAAACAAAGTCTACTGTCACTTAATTTAGTCCCAGGCATCTTAGAAAAAGGACCCTATTCCTTTATGTGATCTGTTGGATAGTTCAACTTCAGTGGAAACTGTAGAATGTTCCGTATTTTAGACAACAGCCAACTCCCAAGCATTTATGTTTCAAAAACTGGGAAATCTTCCAAGATGGGTTTATGAATCCTTTAATTTCTCCTGCCAGACTCATTAACTTGGCCTGTTCACCTTGGGGAAATCATAGTTCCAGACTTTTTGTAAAAATGTTCCTCCTAAGTGAATGTGGTGGTTGATTTGAGAAAATTCAGACTCAAGTAGTTTATTCTGAAACCTGTTTGTTGTGACTTTGACTAGCAGAGAATAATTAACGTGGAACAGTAGTGTAACCATCCTAATACACAAATTATCTACATTTATAAACTTGAAATTCAATAAGTAAATTTTTAAATTTCACATCTCAGATTTTATTGACTCATAAAGCTGGGAAGAACCTCAGCCAATGTTCGACCAGTATTTCTTAATTTTTTCTTGTCTTGTGGATCTTTTTGAGATTGTGATGGCTGTTATGGATATTCTTCTCAGAAAAATGTGCATACACACAAATGCTTGCATTCAGTTTCAAGATGATCTCAGACTCCCAAAGGCTGTTCATGGAGCCTAGGGGAAGAAATTCCCATTCTAGTTCAAAGTCTGTCTTTAAGGGTCGAGAGAAGTTAAGTGATACTACCTAAAGTCACACAGCTTCTATAGCTAAATGCTGTAGAAAAGTCGCAGGGTTCTTTTTTGTTTTTTTGTGGGCTTTTTCCCCCCATTTCCTGCTACACCCATCATATTCTTTTATTTTTTATTTTTATTTTTGGAGATGGAATTTCACTCGGTCGCCCAAGCTGGAGCACAGTGGTGTGATCTTGGTTCACTGCAACCTCCATCTTCCACGTTCGAGCAGTTCTTATGCTTCAGCCTCCTGAGTAGCTGGAACTACATGTACGTACCACCATGCCTGGCTAATTTTTTTTTGTATTTTTAGTAGTGACAGGGTTTCACCATACTGGCCAGGCTGGTCTGGAATGTTTGACCTCGTGATCCACCTGCCTCGGCCTCCCAAAGTGCTGGGATTACAGGCATGAGCTACTGCGCCCGGCCCCATCATGTTCTTTATGGAAGTCAAGCAGGTGTCTGCAAGTACTTGGTGCTTATCCCTTTTCCTGCCTTTGTTTGCTATATCATTTAAACAGCATTACCCAAGTTCTTTCTCTGTTTTAGTCACTGATGCATTAGGATGAGGGATGTGCAAAATTCTCTTTCATTTTCTCATTCTTCTGTTTGTGTATTTATTTATTTATTTATTTATTTTATCTCTATGAATCAGGATTTTCTCTATAGCAGGCAACCAAAAAGAAAACGCATAAATAAATTGGAAGCTGAAACTTGTGTGACTGCAATAGTCATCTATAATTCCAGAATTCAAACTTTTATATTTATCTAAATCTTTTTGAGACGGAGTTTCACTCTTGTTACCCAGGCTGGAGTGCAATGGCGCAATCTCGGCTCACCGCAACCTCCGCCTCCTGGGTTCAGGCAATTCTCCTGCCTCAGCCTCCGGAGTAGCTGGGATTACAGGCGCGCGCCACCATGCCCAGCTAATGTTTTGTATTTTTAGTAGAGACGGGGTTTCACCATGTTGACCAGGATGGTCTCGATCTCTTGACCTCGTGATCCACCCGCCTTGGCCTCCCAAAGTGCTGGGATTACAGGCTTGAGCCACCGCGCCCGGCCTTATCTAAATCTTATCTTTGAATTCTCATTGTCTTTGAGTAAATAATTGCTATAAATTTGAACTTATAAAATAAGTATAGCGATACAACACAACTTTTTTTTTTTGAGAGACGAGGTTTCACCGTCTTGGCCAGGCTGATCTCGAACTCCTGACCTTGTGATACACCTGCCTAAGCCTCTCAAAGTGCTGGGATTACAGGTGTGAGCCACCACACCCAGCCAACACAACATTTTTCTGGTTTATATACCAGAACTCTAAGATTTTGTTGGGAAAAAAAGGATTCCATTGTTAAAAAAAATAATAGTTTTAAGTTCAAAATTACTAAAATAAACAGCCAAAGAAAGTAAAGAATGGGGGGGGCAATTTTATATTCACAGGCTCATATCTTTTTTTTTTTTTAAGGGAAAAAAGAAAAAAAAGGAAAGAAAAAGAATGAAAGAGAGAAAGAAAGAGAAAGAGGTAGAGAAAACGGGAGTCTTGCTTTATTACCCAGGCTAGAATGCAGTCTAAAAATGGGTATTAAAAACCTCCTTTATGCCAATAGTTGTGCTTAACAATGAAGTCAGGAAGGAATAAGGAAGGAAAATAACAAACAAGCAGCCAACCAATATTTCATTTAAAACTGTGTAATGCTATGCAATTACTGAGGCGTGATTTACTTCCAATTATGTAGTCACTTTTAGGGTAGGTGTGATGTGGTACTGAGAAGAATGTATATTCTGTGGATTTGGAGTGGAGAGTTCTGTAAATGTTTATTAAGTTTACTTGTTCCAGGTCTAAGTTCAAGTCCTGGATATCCTTGTTAATTTTCTGTCTCATTGATCTGTCTAATATTGACAATGTGATGTTAAAGTCTCCCACTATTATTGTGTGGGAGTCTAAGTCTCTTTATGAGTCATTAAGAACTTGCCTTATGTATCTGGGTGCTCCTCTTCTGTATTGAGTGCGTATATATTTAGGATCGTTAGCTGCTCTTGTTGCATTGATCCTTTTACTATTATGTAATGTCCTTTGCCTCTTTTGATCTTTGTTGCTTTAAAGTCTTATTTTATCAGAGATGAGAATTGCAACTGCTGCTTTTTTTTTTTTTTTTTTTTTTTTTTTTTTTTTT
>NW_016107892.1:963370-974060 GCF_001604975.1 Cebus imitator | reverse complement strand
AATTCATCACACTCATTCTCCATCAGGCCTTGTTCCCTTGCTGATGAGGAGCTGCCATCCCCTGAAGGAGGAGAGGCATTCTGATTTCTGATATTTTCAGCCTTTTTGTGCTGGTTTCTTCCCATATTTGTGGATTTATCCACCCGTCGTCTTTGTAATTGCTGACTTTCTGATTGGACCTCTGAGTGGACGTCTAGGTTGCTGATGATGATGTTATTTGTTTCTTTGTTTTCCTTCAGCAGATGCCCCTCCCCCACAGAGCTGGACCTTCCAGAGTTCAGCTGTGCTTGCTGTGAAACTCTCAACCATCAGCATTTCCAGTTGCCTTTTTTTGGTGGGGGTGGGACCAGCGAGCCTGATCACCTGGCTCCCCGCCTCGGAGCCCTCTTTTTTTCTATTCCTAATTGAATGGTCGGTTCTCTCCCAGGTGCCCCAGTCGCCTGCTGAAAAGGCGCCCAGATCTATGCAATTTCCCGTGCGCCAACAGCGCCGGCTGAAACAGCAGCGCTCAGATTCATGGCGCTTTTCTGCCCTGGAATCTCCCGGTCTGGCTCCCCGCTTCAGTCCCCCTTTCAATCAGCTGAATGGGTGACTCTGCCCTCCTGGAGTGCCAAACGCCAACTAAAAGGGCACCCAGTCCCGCATACTCCACACGGAGAACTGCTGCACCGGGCCGCCAGCAAAACAGCCACGCCGGCCGAAAGAGTTGTGCTGGTGACCTGTGGGGTTCCTCCGCTGGTCCGTGGGCAACAAAAAATCGTCTGGATATTTGGCGTCCACTCACTCCCTGCGCCTTCACTGGGAGCTGCAATCCTGAGCTGCTGCTAGTCGGCCATCTTGGATCTCTCTCCTCTCGTTCTTCTGTTTATAATAGTTCATTGATACTAATATGTATAGCATCAGCCGTGTCTTCTCTAAAATTTGGTCATTAAATTAGCAACTATTTGTGATGCTTTTCATAACCTTTTCTCTTACAGTTTTCCATTGTAAGAGGACAGTTTTATTTCCAATGAGTAAATACTTGATATAAGAGACCCTTCCTTTCTAAGTCCAGATTTCTATCTTCAGAATAAGGAGTAGCTGATAATGTGGCATAGCTCAGCTTCTAATTTAATGCTTCCACAGGCTAGGAGCCAGCACTTGGCCCCTGATTTGAAGAGTGCAGGTAGAGGTAGGAATCATAATGATGAGAAGAAGTTCATCTCTTTTTTCTCTGTCTTGGTCATGTTCTTTCTAACATATGAAAAATTAGTAAGCATCCCCCCAGTAGATACATACTCATAAAATATTAGTTACACCAATGTCAAATGCATTATAAAAATACATTAAAACATAAAGGATGAGCTTTTTTCAAAACAGAAGCTCTGTTATGTTCTTCCTGAGCCCCAAGGGATCATGCAACTTCTTCTTTGAGGAATCACTTCACTCCTTTTTGGAGATCACTCTTCCAATTCTTTAGGCCTGTCTCAAGTCCCTCCTCTTGCTTGTTTGATTTCACTATTTTAACTGTACAACTGGATTGTGAACAACTTGAGATTAGAGACCAAATGGAGTCTTATCTTTGTATCCTGCAACAATGCCTAGCACAATTTCAAGTTCATCATCATTATTCAGTATATACTTGTTGGTTAATTTCTTGGAATCATCTCAGAGCATTATTTCACTAATTATTACTAAAAAGGAAAAAAAATCCTCAGTTTTATTTTAGTAATTCTGGGTATTATACCTCAAGCTATTTATCTTCTAGGATTAAAGACAAGTGAGCCTATCTGTACTTAGAGTTTTGTGGAAATAGATGTATTATATCTGATGAAGTGGTTTAATTGGACATAATGAGAATGGTGCAGTGTGAGAACCGAACCTGAATCAGCACCCGCATCTGTTTTCGTTCCTTGAGATTTCTGTTAACTGGTTCTTGATCAAATGACGGAGTGCCAAAGCATAGTGTTTTCTTTTTTTATTTTTATTTTTATTTACTTTATCGAGTTCATTTATGCTGACATTATTGATGATCCCACCATTCCCAGGGTAGTATAAAGTACTACTTTATATTTTATATTTTGCAGTCTCTGTTCTGTTCCTCCAAACCACCACTATGTTCTTGGATTCTAAAAAGCCTTCCAAATTTCCAAAATTAATTGTTCACAGTTATGCTTAACAATTCTTCATAGTGATTGGTTCCATGAATCTCAAAGACCTAATATCATCACCTTGTTCTTATGGCATTTCTACTTTTTCATCTTTTCTTTCTCGGTAGAGAAACTAAATCTAGGCAAAGGCTGAGCATACTGGCTCATGCCTATAGTCCCAGCACTGGGAGGCTGAGGCAGGAGGATCACTTGAGCCCAGAAGTTTGAGATCAGCTTAGGCAACACAGGGAGATTTGGTCTGTACAATAAAATTCTAAAAACTTTGCCAGGCTTCATGGCACATGTCTTTAGTCTCAGCTACTGGGAAGGCTAAAGCAGGAGGATGACTTAAGTCCAAGAGGTGGAGACTGTATTGAGCCGTGACGGTGCTTCTGCCCTTAAGCCTGGCAACAGAACAAGACCCCATCTCCAAATTAAATGAATGACTGCAGAAATAAGATCCATTTATAGTCATCTGCAATCAAGAATCGAGATAGCAAAAGAGATGAAAAACAAACCCTGGTCCCAGATTTGCACTTTGTGGGGTTTTTTGTTTTGTTTTGTTTGTTTTTGAAACAGAGTTTTCCTCTTGTTGCCCAGGCTGGAGTTTAATGGCATAATCTCAGCTCACTGCAACCTCTGCCTCCTGGGTTCAAGCAGTTATCCTGCCTCAGCCTCCAGAGTAGCTGGGATTACAGGCATGCACCATCATACCCTGCTAATTTTTGGTATTTTTAGTAGAGATGAGATTTCTCCATGTTAGTCAGGCTAGTCTCAAACTCCTGACCTCAGGTGATCCGCCCACCTTGGCCTCCCAAAGTGCTGGGATTACAGGTGTGAGCCACCATGCCTGGCCCAGATTTGTGCTTTGTATCTCCATGGATTATGTCATTTCTTCATGAAAGGTACAGTAGTGCTGTTTGCTTTCCAATGTAATTGACTAATTTCAGATCATAGCTGTTACAGATTCTGATTTAAAGGCTTTGAGATTTTTAATTTATTTGATAGATATATCAGTCATTTTTTCTTCATAACAGACACCCTAAAAATGTCATGGGCTTAAAATGACTTGGGGCTTGTTTTTCTTGCCCATGGGTTGTTTGAGATGGCTTTGCTTCAGACTGCAGGTTAAGGGTTAAGTTCAGGTCTGCTTCGCATGCCTCTCATTTTTATACCTCCGTGGTCTCATGGGGAATGTCAAGGGTACAGGCCAAACCACCCAGGCACATTTAAAAGCCTCTGCTCATATTGTGTCTCCTAAAACTCCATTGGCCCAAGCATGTCAGTGGCCTATATTACATTATGTTACATTAACAGTATTAGCAAGCACACAGTACTGCACCTCTTAGAAAGGAATGACATAATCCATGGAAACTCAATTAACTGCAAATGTGGACTCCAGTGCTTGTTTTTCATCTCTTTTGCCATCTTGATTTGCTCAAGGTCAGCAGAGCTGGGTGTATACTCAGTTTATAGCAGGAGGGAGTACAGACTTAAAAGACAGAGGATCTGGATGTGAAATCCTATGCAAGTGAAAAATTGAGATAAATAATTCAGTCTCCCGCTATAGGGAAGCAAGCCATTAAAACAGTAATTTGCTAATATAGTGCTGTGGACTGTAAATGTGACAATACTTTTCTTTTTATGGGGAGCTTACATCTTATTTGACTACATTATTTTGGAAGTTCTCCAATGCTCTGAATTTCTTTTAAGAATGCCACTTTAATCGAAAATTGTTGTTTAGTAGAATAAGTGTAAGTAGAGAAGATTGTGATATTAATTGCCTTCCATGCCTTGTTTGAGAAAGAACTGGAATTGCTAATTGATTGGGAAAACTTAAAGGATAGATTTTAAAAGGCTAGCGTAGAAAACTGCCTAAGTCTTGTAAATAAACTATTAAGAGATATAAGTTAAACTTCAAATTAAGGTGGGGGGAACAGAGTTAAGCTAGGTTAACTAAGTGTGGAAGCTGATTTCTGAGGCACCTCAGAAGGGCATTAAAGTATCTCCTCTTAGACAAGTAGGGAGAAAGTTCAGAAGTACTATGTTATATAATGTAATCTTATGATTACCTAGCAACCTAATTGAAGTCAATCTTAATATATGTTGTAAGTATAAATATGAGTTTGTATGTTGTTAATGCCTACTATATTCTGCAGTGGAATTAATAGTTCTATAGGGAAAACCTTTTTCTTTTTGAAGTAATGCTGGGTGTGTCTACTTGAATTGTTCTATTTTCTTTATTGCCTTACCTTTATCCTTGAATAGAAAACATCTTTTTATCTTTAAAATAGCATGTTTTACTACCCAAATTGATAATATTTGGGTTACTATAGGCACACAGAATTCACTTCATTTAGACAGATTAGAATACTATGGAAACTCAAAGGAAATGGTACATTTTTTTTTTTTTCTTTTTTGAGGTGGAGTCTCACCTCACTCTGTTGCCCAGGCTGAAGTGTAGTGATGCAATCTCAGATCACTGTAACCTCCGCTTCCTGGGTTCAAGCAATTCTCCCGCTTCAGCCTCATGAGTAGGTGGGACTTCAGGTGCATGCCACCATGCCCGGCTGAATTTTTGGTGTTTTTTTTTTTTTTTTTTTTTTTTGAGACGGAGTTTCACTCATGTTACCCAGGCTGGAGTGCAATGGCTCGATCTCGGCTCACCACAACCTCCGCCTCCTGGGTTCAGGCAATTCTCCTGCCTCAGCCTCCTGAGTAGCTGGGATTACAGGCACGCGCCACCGTGCCCAGCTAATTTTTTGTGTTTTTAGTAGAGACGGGGTTTCACCATGTTGACCAGGATGGTCTCGATCTCTTAACCTCGTGATCCACCCGCCTCGGCCTCCCAAAGTGCTGGGATTACAGGCTTGAGCCACCGCGCCCGGCCTATGATTTTTGTATTTTTACTAGAGACGGGGTTTCACCATGTTGGCCAGGTTAGTCTTGAACTCCTGACCTCAAGTAATCTACCCGCCTCAGCCTCCCAAAGTGCTGGGATTACAGGCGTGAGCCACTGCGTCAAAGAAATGGTGCTTTATTACAGTGTGCTTTATTGCAGTTGTGTCTCCTTTGAAGACACAAAAACAAGGAAACTAAAGGAGGATATGTATTGCAAAGCTATGTAATATTATGTAAAACCTAGTCCACTCTTTTTTCTTTCATGGAATTCAAAGTTCATTTTATCCCTGGTATGTGTATCTGGCTTTACAAAACAAATGTATCATAGGAACGTGTTTCTAAATGTTTTTTAAAACTTTTTGTTTTTAATTACAGAATCACAGGAATTTTCAAAAACAGTACCTAGAGGTCTTATGTACCTATTATGTAGCTTCCCCAATGGTGACATTAGGCCAATTTAAAAATCATTGATAGGGGCTGGGCACAGTAATTCATGCCTGTAATCCCAGCTGTTTGGGAAGCTGAGGTGGGTAGATCACTTGAGCCCAGAGTTTGACACCAGCTTGGGCAACATGGTGAAACTCCATCTCTATAAATAATGCCAAAAAAATTAGCTGGGTGTGGTGGCATTGTGCCTGTAGTCCCAGCTACTCAGGAGGCTGAGGCCAGAGGATCACCTGAGCCTCGGAGGCTGAGGCTGCAGTGAGCGATGATCGCACCACTGCATGGCAGCATGGGTGACAGAATGAGACCCTGTCCTGCCCCCCCCCAAAAAAAATTGAGGGACCATCTGTGCATTTTTTAATAAACCTGAATTATAAAGTATCTTGTAAGGATCCTTATGTAATTGTTGCTTTATTTATTGCTTTAGCACATTCTGCTCCATTCTCCCCATCTTCACATTGCACCATTGATTGGGAGGGGATTAAGTCTCGTACTTTTCTGGTACATTTTTCCCCAACAGCCTGAAAGATATGCAAGCTCCATTTTACTGCTTACGTTGAAGAAACATTTGGTTGAATATTCATATTTCTTGTTTTGAGTTTATTTTGGTGGTGTTTGAAAACTTGAAAGGTTCTATATATTTTTTTTTTTACATCATCTCTCTCTTTTTTTTTTCTAGCCTGAAAATGAAATTTCTTCAGACTGCAATCATGTAAGTATGGATTTTCTGTGATGCACCATATGTGCTTTATAGACAGATTTCGGGCTGCTCTTCCTCTTGTTCTGGGAAGTGCTGTGTTTTCTTACAGTCTCTTAATCTTAAAAGAACAACAAACTTTAAGGACCTTGGTAAAGTCAACAAATAATCCTTCATTGTAGAAACCTGCAGTTTCTCCCAAATAATATTTATGTACTTAAATTTTTCTTCAATTACAGCTACCGTGTGAAAATAATTGTCTGCTTATCAAGTCTACAACTTTAGAATTTCCTATTTTAAAGCTCTCTCATTTAGTTGTCACACAGTCATATTCTATTTGCCAGACACTCTGGTAGCACATTAAAAGGAGACTGATGTGAAATCAAGTCTGTGCAAAAAGTGTTGAGTGCTTTGGTAGAAGTTTATACAGAAGACATTGGAGACACAAAAATGAATTTTGTCCAGGTGAGTTGATATCAGGAAAGGCTTAATAATGGACATGAGGCCAGGCATGGTGGCTCACACCTGTAATCCCTGCTCTTTGGGATGCTGACGCAGGTGCATCACTTGACACCAGGAGTTTGAGAACAGCCCAGCCAACATGACGAAACCACATCTCCACTAAAAAATAAAAATTAGCTGGGCGTGGTGGTGCATGCCTGTAATCCCAGCTACTCCCGAGGCTGAGGCAGGAGAATTGTTTGAAGCCAGGAGGCAGAGGTTTCAGTGAGCCAAGATGGTGCCACTGCACTGCAGCCTGGGCAACAGAGCGAGACTCTGCCATTCATTAATTCATTCATAAATAAATGAGATAACACTTGATCTGGGTCTTAGAAGAGGCATACATATATATGTGGCCAAAGTCACTCTGTCACATTATAGAAGGTAGAATGGACTGGAGGCTGTATAAGCAGAGACAGATTGGCTGTTTAGATTACTACTTACTCCTTTTTTTTTTTTTTTGGGACGGAGTTTGACTCTTGTTGCCCAGGCTGGAATGCAGTGGTGCAATCTCAGCTTACCATAACCTCTGTCTCCTGGGTTCAAGCTATTCTCCTGCTTAAACCTCTCAAGTAGCTGGGATCATAGGCATGCGCTGCCTGTAATCTCAGCTACTCGGGAGGCTGAGGTAGGAGAATCGCTTGAACCCAGGAGGCAGAGTTTGCAGTGAGCCAAAATCACACCACTCACTCTAGCTTGAGCAACAAGAGTGAAACTCTGTCTCAAAAAAATGTATTCTCCCTCATAATCAAAAAAAAAAAATTCAACAAAAAGTGAGTATACTGTTGTCATCCATTTGATTAGCAAATATCAAAGGTTTGAAAAATGATGCACACCTGTAGTCCCAACTATAGTTCCAACTGACCCTTGAGCCTGGAGTTCAAGGCAGCAGAGACCTATGACTACAATACTGCACTGTAGCCTGGGTAACAAAGTGAGACCCCCATCTCTTACCAAGAAAAAAAAAAAGGATAAATACACAGTATTGATAAGGATGTGTGTATTTAAGCATTCTCTAACCTATAGATCAACAAACCACAAGACATGGGCCAAATCCAGTCTACTCTTCGTTTTCATACATAAAGTTTTATTGAAACAGCCACACCATTTATTCATGTATTGCCAGTGGCTGCTTTTCACACTAGGATGGCAAAGTTGAGTAATTGCAACAGAGACTATAGGTCCCTCTATACTTTCTGGCCCTCTGCAGGAGTTGTTTGCTGAACCCTGTTCAAGCCTATGGATGGGAATATAAACAAGCTATAAAACAGCCTAAAATGCATATATTTTGACCCAGCATTTCTGCTTCAATGAATTTATGGATAGTTATGCTTAAAAGAATGGACAGGGATGTGTCTGTAAAAGGATATTAGTTGTGGCATTATTTATAAAGCGAAAGATGAGAGGAAAACCTCAAAAATCCATCAATAGACTGAATCGGACAGAAGAGAAACCCAGAAAAAAGTTGATTTGTGCTTTAGAACTCTCAAAGAGCCAGCCAGGCATGGTGGCCAACGCCTGTAATCCCAGCACTTGGGTGGCTAAGGTAGGCGGATCACTTGAGGTCGGGAGTTCAAGACCAGCCTGGCCAACATGATGAAACCCCTCTCTACTAAAAATACAAAAAGTAGCCAGGAGTGGTGGAGCACCCCGGTAATCCCAGCTACTCAGGAGGCCGAAACAGGAGAATTGCTTGGACTGGAGAGGTAGAAGTTGCAGTGAGCTGAGATCATGCCACTGCACTGCAGCCTAGGCGACAGAGTAAAACTCCATCTCAAAAAAAAAAAAAACTCTCAAAAACTCTCAGAGAGCCAAGGAATAGGAAGGATATAATCCTGCTGAAAATGGGGGACAAATAGTATCCATAAAACAGGAGACTTGGATATGTAAGAAGCAATCAGGACTCTTGAGAGAACAATTATATAACCCAGTAATTCTTGTTTTTTTTTTTGAGACGGTCTCACTCTGTCCCTTAGGCTGGAGTACAGTGGTATGATCTCAGCTCACTGCAACCTCTATCTCCTGGGTTCAAGCAATCCTCCTGCCTCAGCCTCCTGAGTAGCTGAAATTACAGGCATGCGCCACCACACCTGGCTAAGTTTTGTATATTTAGTAGAGACAGAGTTTCACCATGTTGGTCAGGCTAGTCTTGAACTCCTGACCTCGTGATCAGCCTGCCTCAGCCTCCCACAGTGCTGGGATTAAAAGCATGAGCCACCGCGCCTGGCCCAGAAATTCTATACTATAGCATTCATAATGTCCAGCATGCTATCACAAATGGCTGGATATGAGATGAAGCAGGAAGATATGAATGGTAATCAAGAGATAGAGTAGCCAATAGAGATTCAGAGAAGAGATAGTTCATATATTAGAATTAATAACAACAGACAAGGACTTCAAATAGCTAATAAAATAGAGGAAAATAAAATACTTTTCTATAAATAAAATGGAGGAAAATTCTAGAGGGAAGACAGAATGGGATAGAAGCAATCTTTGAAGAAATGATGCCCAAGATATTTTCCCAAATCGAATGAGAGGCATTAACCCACAAATTCAGCAAGCTTAGTGAACCTCAAGAGAGATCCATCCACGCTTAGACAATTTTTTTTTTTTTTTTTTTGAGATGGAGTCTTACTCTGTCGCTCAGGCTGGAGTGCAATGGCGCGATCTCTGCTCACTGCAACCTCTGCCTCCACCTCCCAGGTTCAAGCAATTATCCCACCTCAGCCTCCTGAGTAGCTGCGATTACAGGCACCCACTACCATACCCAGCCAGTTTTTGTCTTTTTGGTAGGGACAGGATTACACCATGTTGGTCAGGCTGGTCTTTAATTACTGACTTCAGTTGATCCACCCCCCTCAGCTTCCCAAAGTGCTGAGATTATAAGCGTGAGTCACCGTGCCCAGCCTAGGCACATTATTAACAATCTGCCAAAATGGAAAGATAAAAGGAAAATTCAACAAGCAGGCAGAGAAAAAGAGACATTCTCTTGAGGGAAGAAAAATGACAGCTGACTTCTCAACAAAGCAAGCAGCAGAAACTAGAGGACAATTGAAACAACAAATGTGAAAGGTTGAGAGAAAATGCCAACGTAGAATTCTATACCCAGCAAAAAATATACCTTTAAAAAATGAAAATAGGCCAGGCACTGTGGCTCACGCCTGTAATCCCAGCAATTTGGGAGGCTTGAGGTGGGCAGATCACGAGGTCAGGAGTTTGAGACCAGCCTGGCCAATATAATGAAACCCCGTCTCTACTAAAAATACAAAAATTAGCTGGGCATGGTGGCACACACCTGTAGTCCCAGTTACTTGGGAGGCTGAGGCAGGAGAATCGCTTGAACCCAGGAGCAGAGGTTGCAATGAACTGAGATCATACCACTGAACTCCAGCCTGGGTGACAGAGCGAAACTCCATCTCAAAATAACTACATCCATAAATACCCTGGTTCAAGTTATTCTCGTGCCTCAGCCTCCCAAATAGTGGGATTTCAGACACATACCACTACACCTGATTAACTTTTTGTATTTTTAGTAGAGAGAGGTTTCACCATGTTGGCCAGGCTGGTATTCAACTATGTATCTATTTACTTACATATTTTGCCAGACAACCAAAAAGCTGAGAATATTTATTTCCCACATTCCCACGCTATGAGAAATCCTAAATTCTTGAAGCTGAAAGGATTACAAATTCAAACAGAAATAGCAGCACTAGAAGAGAGAAATAATTGATAAATATGACTATTATTGTTTCATTCTTTAAGAGAACTGACTTGGCTGTGCATGGTGGCTGATGCCTGTAATCCCAGCACTTTGGGAGGCCAAGGTAGGCGGATCACCTGAGGTCAGGAGTTCAAGACCAGCCTGGCCAACATGGTGAAACCGCATCTCTACTAAAAATACAAAAAATATCCAGGCATGGTGGTGCACACCTGTGATCCCAGCTACTCGAAGGCTGAGGCAGGCGAATCACTTGAACCCGGGAAGCAGAGGTTGCAGTGAACCTGGACAAAAAGAGTG
>NW_016107892.1:959226-963155 GCF_001604975.1 Cebus imitator | reverse complement strand
TAATCCCAGCTACTCAGGAGGCTGAGGCAGGAGAATTGCCTGAACCCAGGAGGCGGAGGTTGCGGTGAGCCGAGATCGCGCCATCGCACTCCAGCCTGGGTATCAAGAGTGAAACTCCGTCTCAAAAAAAAAAAAAAGAATAGAATTTTACTTTGGAATAGTCTTATATTGTGTATTAGGTAACATAATATCAATTCAGTTTGGACAAGTTAAGAATGCATAATCACAATACAGATTTGTTTCACATGATGACTGTTCAGTTAATGATACTTAGCCATTGTGACTTAAAAGTTTATAGAACTTTATCCAAAACAGAAAATATTTCCTGTGACATTATTGTTTTAGGCAAATTTGCATGGAGTGACTTACTCAGCACTAGTCGGACTATCACTTGGAACAAATGTGAATTGTGCCTCATAGTTACGAGTGATAAAAAGGAGTGATAGCAGGGAATGATAAAGAAGCATGTTTTGCTCTTCTCCAGTGTCTTGCACATACAATATTTCTCCATGTCAAAAAGCGGTTTTTGGTGTTGATTTTGTTTTGCTTTTTGAGACAGGGTTTTGGTCTGTCACCCAGGCTGGAGTATAGTGGCATGATCATAGCTCACTGCACCCTCAGTCCCCTGGGCCCAAGTGATCCTCCTGCAAGTACACACTACAAGTACACACCACTGTGCCTGACTAATTTGTGGTTTTTTTTTTTTTTTTTTTTTGATATGAGGTTTCACCATGTTGCCCAGGCTGACCTCTAACTCCTGGGCTCGAGCAATCCGCCCTCCTTAGCCTCCCAAAGTGTTTAGGACTACAGGTGTAAGCTGCTATACCCAGCCAAAAGTGTATTTTTTAAATCTCAAAGATTCTTCTACAGGTAATATCATGAATCCTTCCACATCAGGAGTTGGTTCTAAGTACCAAAGTTCTAAGGAAAAGAATTATAAAATATGTCTTCATACTGATAATGAATGCTTGTCTCATAGTCAATCCTCTGATTTTACATTACTTTCCAGAGAATGATTCCCTCATACCCTCCCTTTTACCAACCATCACCAACTCTCAAGTCTTCTCTCTCTCCTTTGGACAGTGCAATGAACTTTCATTATGTTATATTTAATGTACAATTTATATTTTACTTTAAAATTGTTGTTTGTTATTTATATACTATTTTCATTTTTCAGTTAATATTTCTTTCTCTGAAAATTGTGTGGGTATCTGACAAACCTGAATAACTTCTATTTATTTTATTTAATTTGAGGTGCAGGTCTTGCTCTGTGGCCCAGGCTGGTCTCCATCTCCTGGCCTCAAGTGATCTGCCTGCCTCAGCCTCCCAGAGTTCTGGGATTACAGGCATGAGCCACTGCGCCTGATGAGATAATTTGAACTTCATCAAAATAGAAAACTTTTGTGCATCAGACACTATTAAAAAAGTTGATTGGCAACCTATGCAATGAGAGAAAATATTTACAAATCATTTGTCTGTTAAAGGATCTAGTTTTGAGATTATACAAAAACTCTTCCAACTCTAGAATAAAAATATTTTAAAATGAGCAATGAATTTGAATAGGCATTTCTCAGAAGAAGACATGCAGATGGCCAGTTGCACATGAAAAGATGCTCAACATCATTGTCATTAGGAAATGCAGGGCTGGGTGGGTGGCTCATGCCTTTAATCCCAGCAGTTTGGAAGGTTGATACTGGAGGATAATTTGAGGCCAGGAGTGCAAGACCAACCTGGGCAACATACAGAGACCCCCATATGGATATATACCCAAGAGAGTTGAAAACGTGTTCACACAAAAATGCGTACATAAGTGCTCATAGCAGCATTATTAATAAAAGCTGAAAAGTGGAAACAGTCCAAATGTCCATTAACTGGCTAATGGAGAAATAAAACATGATATATCCATACAGTGAAATATCTCTTTGCAAAAATACGAAACACTGATACATGCTATAACATGGATGAACCTCAAGAACTGGACTCAAAAGATCACAAAAAGGACACAAAGAAAGAAGATTAGCAGTTTCCAGGGGCTTGGAGAAGTGGGGAATGGGAAGTGACTGATAATAGATAGTTTGTTTTGGGGAAATATTCTGGATTTAGTGGTGATGATTACACAACCATAACCTCTGAGTTGTAATCTGGAAGGGTGAATTTTACAATGTGAATTCTGTCTCAACAGAGTATTATGTAGTCAGACCCCATGGAATCACCATAGTTTCAGACAGTCATTCAGATTGATACTGTGTCATTTATATCCCTGTATGCTTCCTCTCCTTTTGTATTCATTTGAAGCATAACCCAGACATTATATTCATGTTACCTGTTAATATTTCAGTAAATGCTCTAAAGGATAAGGACTGGCTGGCGTGGGGGGAAAAAAAGGATAAGGACTTTAAAAAAAAAACGAGATTATAGGACCACTGTCATATCTTAAAATGCCGTAATTCTTTAACATCATCAAATATCCAATTAACATTCAAATTTCCAATTCTAGCACCTACCCTAGAAGGGAATTTATTTAATCTGATAAAACGTGGCTATAAAAAGGCCTACAGCCTCATACTTAATGGTGAAATAATACTTAAGCATCGTACTTAATGGTGGAAATAATAAGAGCTTTCTACCCAAGATTGGCAGTAAGACATAATTACTGTAGTCATTATCAGAGAAGTCCTAGCCGGTGCGGTACGGCAAGTAAAAGGAAATAAAACAGATAATAATTGAAAAAAATTAAGCTGTCATTATTATTATTTTTTAGATGGAGTCTCGCTCTATCACCCAGGCTGGAGTGCAGTGGCTCAATCTCGGCTCACTGCAACCTCCACCTCCTGGGTTCAAGCAGTTCTCCTGTCTCAGCTTCCCAAGCATCTGGGACTACAGGCACATACCACGCCCGGCTAGTTTTTATATTTTTAGTAGAGATGGGGTTTCACCATGTTAGCCAGGTTGACCTCAGGTGATGCACCCACCTTGGCCTCCCAGAGCTCTGGGATTACAGGCATGAGCCACTGAGCCCTACCTGTTATTTTTTTAAATGCACTATCAGTAGAATCATAAACTGTCATTATTTACAGATGACATGATTGTATAAATAGATAATCCAAAACAATTTATAAATGGACTAGCATGTAATTTATAGATGAACTTATTAGTAAAGTCACATGATAGGTCAGTATATAAAATTTAATTGTATTTTTATATATTAGTAACAAGTAAACTTTTTAAATGTATTACAAATAATATTTTAAAGTAACATATAAAGCATCAAATACTTAAGAATAAATCTTACAAAAATGTCTAAGATTCCTCTGCAGATAACTGTAAAATATTATTAAGAGAAATTTGGAGACCTAAATAAATAAATGAGCAATTGGTGCTCATGAGTTGGAAGACTTGATATTACAAAGATGTGAATTCTCATTACATCGACTATAGATTCTGTGCAATCCCATATTTATTGTTATCAAAATTGCCAGGTGATTTTAAAATTTATTTGGAAACTCAAGAGTACTTGTTAACAGCCAGAGCGATCTTGAAGAACCAGGCACAGACTCTACTACCTGATGGAAAAGTGAGTGTAAAGCATTGGTAATTAAGGCAGTGTGGTAGAAGCAGACTCATACATAAATGGATACTTGAATAAAGAATCTCAACCCTTACTATATGCCATTCATGCAAAATCCAGTCTGAATGCCTTGCAGATCCAAATGTGAAAAGTAAAACAGTAAAATTTCTAAATAGGAAAATGTCTTCATGACTTGGAGATTGTCAAAGATTTCTTGAATGGTTGTATGAAAGTGTCTCATGTACTCTGGCCGGGCGCGGTGGCTCAAGCCTGTAATCCCAGCACTTTGGGAGGCCGAGGCGGGTGGATCACGAGGTCAAGAGATCGAGACCATCCTGGTCAACATGGTGAAACCCCGTCT
>NW_016107892.1:949174-959046 GCF_001604975.1 Cebus imitator | reverse complement strand
AAAAAAAAAAAAAAGAAAAAAAAGAAAGTGTCTCATGTACTCTATAAGTATATACACCTATGTACCCACAAAAATTTAAAATTAAAATATTTCTTAAATGGGAAACAAAAAGCACTAAGTGTAAAGCAAAAAGACTGATAAATTGGATTACGTAAAAATTTGTTTTATTTTTATTTTTTAATAAAGAGATGGGATTTCACCATGTTGGCTAGGCTGGTCTTGAACTCCTGGCCTCAAGTGATCTGCCCTCCTCGACCTCCCAAAGTGCTGGGATTACAGGTACCCGGCCAGAATTTGTTTTATTAAAGACAGTATTGCTGGGTGCAGTGGCTCTGCCCTGTAATCCCATCACTTTGGGAGGCCAGAGTGAGAAGACTGCCTGAGGCCAGAGTTTGAGACCAGCCCGAGCAACGTGGTGGAACTCTGTCTCTACAAAAAAAGGTGAAAAATTAATTCAGTGCGGTAATGCAGGCCTGGTACTAGCTACTGTGGAGACTGAGGTGAGAGATCACTTGAGCTCAGGAGGTTGAGGCTGCAGTGAGCCGTGTTTGTGCCATTGCACTCCAGGCCAGGTGAGGTCCTGTCTCAAATAAATAAATAAGCATCCAATATTAAGAGTGTGAACAGGCAAGCCATAGAGAAGGAAAAATTTGGTAATACCTACATCCGACAGTGTACCCAGAATTTATCAGGAAATCACACAGAGCAATAAAGAAAAGCCAATGGAATAAAAAAATATGTAAGATACGTAATCTGCCGTGTCTCAAAGATGATGTCTGAATGACCTAAAAACAACGAAAAGGTGCTTAACCTCAATTAGTAATCAGGGACATGGAAATTAAAACCTCAGTCACATACCAGTACCTACACCACTAGAATTACAGAAATTAAAAAGACGGGCAGTGCCAATACCAAGTATCTGTGTGAATGTGGAACAATAGTGATAATGTTAATTAGCACAGCTAGCGTTTTCAAAGCCATTTGGCATTATTAACTAAAGCTAAACATAAATGTAGCAAATGATGCAGCCATTTTACTTCTAGGTATTTACTCAACACAGATACTTGTTTACCCAAAAGGGCCAGTGCATTTGTAGCGGCTCACGACAGCCCTACGAGTAAAAGGTTAGCAAAGCCCTTTCCCCTTTTTCATGAGACTTGGAATTCTGTTAAGTTCTTAATTTCCCTGTCCTTTAACCTAATACGAGTAAAATGTCAACTAAGTGCCTACGCAGCCTTGTTTTAGTTAAAATGACCCTGACTGGTAAATGTTAGATGGGCAATGAAGAGCTGTAAATGAATTATAAATGCCCAGTAGGGATGCCATACTTTCAGGCTTCGCTGGAATGTGGTGACTCTTAGCCTGAATGTATCCTTTGCAGGGACCCTGAAAACTATGCCAGAGGGTTGTTACAAAGGATATTGGTTCCCATGGGGCCTGAGGCTTCTGAGCCAAGATACTTCCTTTCCGTGCCCCTGTGACTAGACAATGGTCACAACGGCCATGGGGAGAAAATGCCTCCAGATGGCTCTATGAGCTGCTGCCAGGACTCACATTGAGGAGGGACAGTTGATGCTGCCCTCCTGGCAGTTTGTTGTTACTGTCTTTTTTCAGCCCAGACCTTTCCATAGAACCTCAGACTTGAGCTGCTGCTTCCACATTTCTACTTTGTCTAATAGTCATTTCCGGAGCGAAACTCTTGATTTTCTGCCCCTAAACCTTCTCTTCCTGTAATCTTCCCCATCTCCACTAGTGGCTCCTCTATTCTTCTGGTTGCTCGAATGAAAAACCTTGGTTCTTCTCCTCTTACACTTCACGTTCAATCCATTAGTAACCTTCTGGCTGCTTCTTGAACTAGATCCTGAATTTGACCATTTTCACTGCTATTGCCCTGATCCAAGCCACCATCAGTTCTCTCCGGGACTTCTGTGATGGCCTCCTAAGTAGTCTCCCTCCTGCTTAGCCCATACCCCATGCTACAGCTGGAATGATCCCTCTAACATGTCAGTTCATATTACTGTTCTGTCCAGAAATACTGATTAAACTCCTAAATCGTGTCCTGCAAAGTATGCAGAGTACCAGCTCTCTGACCTCTTCTGCTACGACTGTTGCCCCTTGCCAACTCTACTTAGCCTTCTTGCTACTCTTCAGATACTCAGAAAATGTTCCTGACTCAGGGCTTTGGCATTTGCTGTTCTTTCCACATGGAACATTCACCTTTTGTGGCTATTCATTTTCCTTGTGTTCCTCTCTCATGGAAAATAGCACTCCCTTCCCTCACTTTCAGTTTGCTTTGCTCTAGCTTATCACCTGACACATTTACTTTATTATTTGCACGTTATCTTTCTCTCCTTCATAGAATGTAAACTCCTTGAAGGCTTTGCCCTTTTTGCTCACTTCAGCCTGTCAGTGAAATTTCACCATCCTGAGAATAAACAAAATACCTTAAAGCTTTCAGAGAAGAAAAACCCAGGTCAAAATCAAAGTAGTGGCAATTTGAGTAATACACATTTTTTCATCAGCATTCCTAGGAGCTAGAAGACAGTAGACCAGTGCTATAAAACTCTACCAAAAAATGATATCCAGTTAAAGTAATATAAATATATTTCTGGCATGCAGTTCTTCCACACATTGACGACTCATGAATTTTTTCTTTTTCTTTTGAGATAGAGTTTCACACTTGTTGCCCTAGCTGGAGTGCAGTGGTGCCATCTTGGCCCACTGCAACCTCTGCCTCCTGGGTTCAAGCAGTTCTCCTGCCTCAGCCTCTCAAGTAGCTGGGATTACAGGCATGCGCCACCACACCTGGCTAATTTTGTATTTTTAGTAGAGACGGGTTTCTCCATGTTGGTCAAGCTGGTCTTGAACTCCCAACCTCAGGTGATCCCTCTCCCCCACCAGCCTCCCAAAGTGCTGGGATTACAGGCGTGAGCCGCTGTGTCCAGCCGCATGTTTTTTAATAAAGCCCTTGGAAGATGTGCTTCAACAAAATGAGATAATACACCAAGACAGAGAAAGATAAAGATCCCAGTGACTAGTGAATCAGCTTAAGAAAAAAGCAAAGGACATTCTGAGGATGCTGGTGGAGGATGATACATGCACAGAGGAAACAGCCAGACGTTGGTGGAAGCAGGAAAATGAAAAAACTGCAAGAGGAATGTCTCACCGGACAGACTACAGCATTTTAAGAGGAGATTTACATTTCTAGTAAAGAGATCGAGAATTAATAAATAATGGGTATATAGGAAAACAGACCTAAGAAATAAATGACTGTTAACTATAGAGCAAACTAAAAGTCATACAGGAAAATAAATACCATATTCTGTGTGTCTCATTATATATAGCTTTCAACATAGTAATGTGAATACCGAATATCTAATAACATTATGATTAACTGTATTGGGAGAACTGGGACCAGGAAGAAGGATATGAGAGTTCATTCCTCTTCTATAGTGTAAGTTACTATAGAATATCTAAAAGTGACAAGCCAAGAAATGACAATTTAAGCATGTAGTTTAAAAATATGGAGGTAATTAACATAAGCAAAAAGAATTCAAAGTGTCTGCTTCTAGAGAGTCAGTGGGACTTTGAACGGGGAATTTTTTTTTTTTTTTTTTTTTTGAGACAGAGTCTCGCTCTGTCACCAGGCTGGAGTGCAGTGGCGTGATCTTGACTCACTGCAACTGCTACCTCCCAGGTTCAAGCAATTCTCCTGCCTCAGCCTCCTCTTACCACTCAGTGAAATGTGTTCTTCCTTTGTATTCTTTAAAATCTTCTGCATGCTTCTGTTACCACATTTATCACACTTTGTTTTGTTTTGTTTTTTTCCAACCTGATTCTTCCTTCTTTTGGCCTCCTGTGGTTGATCTTCTTGAAGTGCTGAATGGCCTTTTTTCTCCTTCCTTTACCTTTCTCATCCCCATTACCTAGAAGGATGTCCAGATTATAGTAGTTACTCATTACACGTTTGGGATGGGTGAATAGATAGGTTAATGGATTAATAATTTAAGGTTTTTTTTTTTTTTTTTTTTTTTTGAGACGGAGTCTCACTCTGTCGCCCAGGCTGGAGTGCAGCGACGCAGTCTCGGCTCACTGCAGCCTCTGCCTCCCAGGCTCAGCACTTCTGCCTCAGCCTCCCTAGTAGCTGGAATTACAGGTGTGCGCCACCACACCCAGCTAATTTTTGTATTTTTAGTAGAGATAGGGTTTTATTTACCATGTTGGCCAGGCTGGTCTTGAACTCCTGACCTCAAGTGATCTGCCCACCTCAGCCCCTCAAAGTGTTGAGTTTACAGGCGTGAGCTACCACCCGGCCTGATTTAAGGAAATTGAAGGGAAAGTACATCATACTAACCAATAGTTCTTATTGTCCCACTGCAATTATTTTTCTTGTTTGATTATAACCACTCAGGGGAAAGGACACTACCAAATACGGTATAAGTAGTCAGCTCTGAGTAATCAAGTGTAATGTGTGCTTACCTGTTTTCTAAGGGAAAATGCGTTTTTGGCAGCCTATGTTAGATTCCCTTTTTAATTATATTCCTGAGAGAATAATAATGCATTAATGGCTCATATTAAAAACAAAAGACGAATCCCAGCACTTTGGGAGGCTGAGGCAGGCAGATCACGAGGTCAGAAGTTCAAGACCAGCCTGACCAATATGGTGAAACCCTGTCTCTACTAAAAATACAAAAATTAGCTGGGCATGGTGGTGTGCAACTGTAATTCCAGCTACTCAGGAGGCTGAGGCAGGACAATCACTTGAACCTGGGAGGCAGAGGTTTCAGTGAGCCAAGATCGTGCCATTGCACTCCAGCCTGGGCAACGAGAGCAAAACTCGGTCTCAAATAAATAAATAAATAACCATTAACCAGGCATGGTAGCGGGCACCTGCAATCTCAGCTACTTGGGAGGCTTAGGCAGGAGAATCACTTAAACCCGGAGGTGGAGGCTGGAATGAGTCGAGATCTTGCCACTGCACTCCAACCTGGGTGACAGAACGAGACTCCTTCTGAAATAAAGTAAAATAAAAGAGTAGAAAGTAGATTAACAGTTGCCAGAAGATGAGGATAGAGAGGATAAGGAGTAACAGAATGGATATGGGTTTCTGTTTGGGGTAAGGAGAATGTTCTAGAATTAGGCCGTAGTGGGAGTTGTACAACGTTGTGAATATACTAAGAAAAAAAAAACTGAATGGTACACTTAAAAGGTAAATTTTATGGTATATGAATTATATCTCAATTTGAAATGGAAAAAGATGAGATACAGTAAAATGTTTAGCATTTGACAATACTGTCATGGTTATTTGGGAAGAGACTTGTTTATAAGGAAATGTATACCTGGCAGAACAAGTAAGTTTTCAAATAAAAGTTAAAGACATTCAAAAGATCTAAATGGTTATCTGAACGTCTTTTGGAAGAAAATCTATTTCTTGCTCAATTGTGGGACATCTGACTTTGCATTAGATAAAGTAAGGAAATATTCTGCAGCTTGTATTTATAATTTTTCTGGCTTTTGTAAAGAAATGGCTGAGCATGATGGCTCACGCCTATAACCCCAGCACTTTGGGAGGCCAAGGCAGGTAGACCACCTGAGTTCAGGAGTTCATGACCACCCTGGCCAACATGGCAAAACCCCGTCTCTATTAAAAATATAAAAATTAGCTGGGTGTGGTGGCACACACCTGTAATCCCAGCTACTAGGGAGGCTGAGGCAGAAGTGCTTGAGCCTGGGAGGCAGAGGTTGCAGTGAGCCGAGACTGTGCCACTGTGCTCCAGCTTGGGCAACGGAGTGAGACTCAGTCTCAATTTAAAAAAAAGAAAAAAAAAAAAGGAAGAAAGAAATGGCATATCAGCTGCAAGGGGGTCAGTAAGGAGACATTCATTCATTGGTTTGATGTACACATAGAATAAAGTGATGTTTTAATTTTAGAATACAAAATGTAATGACCAAGCAATAGTGACTTAATTCATAAAAACAGTGATATGTATTTGCCTAGATTCTAACATTGTCCTTTGAATCCCTGGGTCCATTTGTGCTTCTAAGGAGCCAGGTGGCCCGTGATTCCTTCAGTTAGAACTAAGCTTTTTTCGTATCTACTTTCAGTTTGGCCTTATGTGTTTCATTGGTTAAATTTGGCATTCATCATGGTGTAAGTTTATTCAGCAAATATTAATTAGTGTCTGCTGTGTTCCATTCACTCTTCTAGACACTCAGGATACTGTGGTAAGCAAGGCAAAATTCCCAGTGCTCTTGGAGCTTTATGATACATGGTGACCAGATTCCACTTCTTTTTTCTAAAAACCTATTGTTGTTGTTGTTGTTGTTTTTTGAGGTGGAGCATCACTCTGTTGCCCAGGCTGGAGTACAGTGTGGCATGATCTCGGCTTACTGACTACAACCTCCGCTTCCTGGGTTCAAGTGATTCTCCTGCCTCAGCCTCCGGAGTAGCTGGGATTACAGGTGTGCACCACCACACCTGGCTAATTTTTGTATCTTTAGTAGAGACGGGGTTTCACCATGTTAGCCATGCCAGTCTCGATCTCCTGACTCAGGTGATTCCCCAGCCTTGGCCTCCCAAAGTGCTGGGATTACAGGCATGAGCCACTGCACCCGGCCTAAAAACTCACTTACTGATGGTAGCTGAGAGATCAGAGCTTTTACTTATGTTTTTGTTTTTGAGGAGGGAGGAGAAGAAATCTTGTTTATCCTTCCTATTTTCTTCAGATCTTCCTCACTGCTTGCTTTCATGTCATTCCTAATCCACTTTTTATATGTCTCTGTCTTCCTTCTAAAAGGTAGATTTGGTCGTGTCACCCCTAGTTTCTCGTCATGGACTTCCCATTATTCTTAGGTTAATGTTCAGTCGTGGCTTACAAAGGCTTTCTGATCTGGCTTGGCCCGAGGCTCCTGGGTCAGTCCTCCATTGGACTTCTGGTTCCTTCCACCCCTTGCTTCCATGCATGCAGTATCAATTGCCTAAAATAGTCTTCAGTGTACCCTTGAATCTGGCTAACTGCTGCTAGCTTTTAGGTTTCATCTTAGATAGCATTTGCTTTTTTTTTTTTTTGAGACGGAGTTTCACTCTTGTTACCCAGGCTGGAGTATAATGGTGCGATCTTGGCTCACCGCAACCTCTGCCTCCTGGGTTCAAGCAGTTCTCCTGCCTCAGCCTCCCAAGTAGCTGGGATTACAGGCACGGGCCGCCCATGCCCAGCTAATTTTTGTATTTTTAGTAGAGACAGCGTTTCACCATGTTGACCAGGATGGTCTTGATCTCTTGACCTCGTGATCCACGCGCCTTGGCCTCCCAAAGTGCTGGGAGATAGCGTTTTCTATGATAACTCTTCCCTGACCAAACTTCCCATCCCTCCCCAGTTTGGGGTACTCCTCCCCTGTACTGCTATGGTACCCAGTGATGCCATTAGCGAGTTACTTGATCATACTCCCTGCCATTGACTGTGGCTACCGCTGGGTAGTCTTTGTCCTCCTTGTGTTATCCCCCAGTTCTTAACTCTGTCTGGAGCAAAGTACGTACTCAGTAAACGTTTGCTTGTTTCATCTAATAGCTTATCCACGAAATGCTTTGCCAAGCAGATATTTAACTGAATCAGTGACTGATTGACTGATTTTTTTCATCTTGGAGTATATACCAGTCAGAGAGGAATATACCCCCCTCCAAAAATATGTATATACATATGTCTTCATGTTCTGCATCATCTACATTTTTCGGTTTGGCCTCATGTGTTGCATTGGTTGAATTTGTCATTCATCATGTTGTAAGTTTATTCAGCAAATATTAATTAGTGCCTGCTGTGTTCCATACACTCTTCTAGACACTGAGGATACTGTGGTAAGCAAGGCAAAATTCCCAGTGCTCTTGGAGCTTTATGATACATGGTGGCCAGATTCCACTTCTTTTTTCTAAAAAACTGTTGTTGTTGTTGTTGTTGTTGTTGTTGTTGTTGAGGTGGAGCGTCACTCCGTTGCCCAGGCTGGAGCACAGTGGCATGATCTCAGCTTACTAACTACAACCTCTGCCTCCTGGGTTCAAGTGATTCTCCTGCCTCAGCCTCTGGAGTAGCTGGGGTTACAGGTGTGCATCACCACATCTGGCTAATTTTTGTATTTTTAGTAGAGACAGGGTTTCTCCTCTATAGAGTCTCTGCTTTGTCTCTCCAACTGAACAATTTAAAGGCTAATTTTTGCTACTTTTCAGAAATTGGATCACTTATCAAAATCTTTTTATGGAAGCTTTGAAGTAATATTTAGTAATATTTAGTCGTTCCCTGTGAGTAATAATGACTTTAGATATTTTCTAGTGTAAGATGTGTTAAAACAGTGGTATAAAGTGGACCTTATGGTGTATGTGTCAAATGTTTTAAGGGAATGAAGAGGCTGGGCACACTGGCTCATGCTTGTAATCCCAGCACTTTGGGAGGCCAAGGTAGGGGAATTGCTTGAGGCCAGGAGTTCAAGACCAGCCTGCAATATACTGAGATCCCATCTCTACAAACAAATTTTTCAAATGAATAAATGAAGACAAATATGCCTAGAAACTAGAGCCTGTTCGACTCCTCTGGGGAAACATCTATGAAAGTAGTGATGCTTGTGAGATCTGAGACTAAATCCACCAAATCTGTGCTTCTGGATTAGACTTTTGGTTTAAGCAGAATTAAGTTTATACAGCCTATTTATATTTTCCTTGAAAACCTTACCAAGGATCTTAATTTTTCATTGTTTTCTTGACTGTTTAATGATTTCTAATTTATAGCTTTAAAAATTGTCCTTTAGTAAAAATGACAAAAGTATATCTGAATAGTCATTGTTTTATTTTGCTTTTCTCCCCTTTAATCTAGGAACGTAATGGCATTTTATCCTACTTTGTTATCTGACATGAATATGCTTTGTCTGGTTCTGTATAATTGGCTTTTGTCATTTCAAGTAATAATGATAATAAATTTCATATTATTCTAACTGGAGTTTTGTTTTGTTTTGTTTTTCCTCTCTTATCTAGTTGTTGTGGAATTATAAGCTGAACCTAACTACAGATCCCAAATTTGAATCTGTGGCCAGAGAGGTTTGCAAATCTACCATAACAGAGGTAAGTTGTGAACGGATTTTGGAGGTGGCTAATGGCTTAGAAGAGAAAATTACATCTGTTGACCAGACTAGCCCTTATGAGAAGAATGACTCAGTTACTTTTCTTAGAATTCAGATCTGTCTTGGTTGAAAGAGGGTTGGGGGGCGTAATTAGACTCTTTTTGTTAATGTCCACCTACACTTACATTAGGATACTATTGATTAAGGCAGTTGGAAATCAGGTTCTATTGGTCTCCAAACAGCAAATGAAAGTGCTGAGGTAGTAAGTGCTACTCTCACACGTGGGACAACTTGTTATGTGTGAAGCATATCAGCACAGTTAAAAGAAGCCTGTCAGCATTCCTGTTTTGACTGTGCAGTTGGATCAGTTGAACCACAGAGGTATATACTTAAAATAATAGGAATTAGTGTCAAAAAGGTTAAGATTTTTTAAATCATTTAAAAATAATTGGCCCAGTGTAAACAATAATATTAATAATAAAAATGAAAGTTGTGGTACTTGAAATGTCTTTTTTTAGGGTTTTATTTATAGAAACTCCAGCAAGCCAGAGTTTCTGAATACTGGAACATGAGAATCACAGAGAAAACAGTTGCTATTTTCCACCCCGGAATTAACAGTCATAGATCTCGCACCATATTAATCTGTCCCTCAGGCTGGTCCTATTGATCAATTAAGTCAGGGCCCCATTCTTCAGAGTGCTTTTTTTTTTTTTTTTTTTTTTTTTTTTTTTTTTTTTTGATGGAGTTTTGCTCTTGTTGCCCAGTCTGGA
>NW_016107892.1:925614-949148 GCF_001604975.1 Cebus imitator | reverse complement strand
GGTGTGATCTTGGCTCACCGCAACCTCCGCCTCCCAGGTTCAGGCAGTTCTGCCTCAGCATCCTGAGTAGCTGGGATTACAGGCACGCGCCACCATGCCCAGCTAATGTTTTGCATTTTTAGTAGAGACGGGGTTTCACCATGTTGACCAGGGTGGTCTCGATCTCTTGACCTCATGATCCACCCACCTCGGCCTCCCAAAGTGCTGGGATTACAGGCTTGAGCCACCGCGCCTGGCTCTTCAGATCTCTTAAAGAAGACCCTGTCTCATCCAGATAAGCCATCAGCCGATTTTCCTCATGTCATTATGGAGTCTCATAGAACCTGTTTTCTCAAACCTTCTAATCCTGGATCAGAGATGTTTTATTCTTTTAAAGCAGTGACCCTTCATGTTTACCCTGGGGCTTCCGAGCAGAAAGGCATATCTTTGGAAAATTGATCTTCAGCTTCTAGCTTTAATTTTCTACATCTCAAACTCCCTTAGCTAGCTATACGACTAAACCTCTACTTTTAAAATATCAAGGGCAAAAGTGTTTGCTTAATAACAAAACTCAATACAAAGAAATTAGTCCCAGGCTTAAACTTTAAATGTTTGTATTTTCCCTCTGTATTGTGGTACTATACAATTATTAGTTTTTTTATGTTTTTGAGATGGAGTTTCACTCTGTAGTCCATGTTGGAGTGTAGTGGTGCCATCTTGGCTCACTGCAACCTCTGCCTCCCGGGTTCCAGCAATTCTCCTGCCCCAGCCTCCCAAGTAGCTGGGATTACAGGTGTGTGGCACCACAGCTGGCTGATTTTTGTATTTTTAGTAGAGACAGGGTTTTGCCACGTTGGCCAGGCTGGTCTTGAACCGATCACATGCCTGGCCATAGGTAGTTTTTTTTTGAGAGACACATTGGGAGAGATACGGAGACACACACACGTATGTTTCTTTTGCCCCATTTTGTTTCACCATTAAACGCATACCAGCTTGATTGCCCTGGGGATATTTAGTTGAATAAAAATAAATATATATATGTATATTTTTTTAAACATATTAAATATAGTTTAATAAAAATATATTTTTTTTTCACTAGAATAATTTCACTCTTTGCATTACGCTGGCATCCATATAATGTGTCTGTCATGATTGTCCTCTGTGACCTTTTTGGGTGTTTTGGTTTTGTAAAAGATTAGCGTTAACAAAGACACTTCTCCCTCTCAAAGGAAGTTTATACTGGAGTCAGTGAAATTAAATATCAGGAAGAAAACAGTTGCCAACAAGACATTTCATTCTAGATTTTCCTTTTATCGTCTTTCTTAAATTTGGAATCCTACTCCCAGGGAGAAAAACAACATCACAGGAATACCTGCAAACTATTAATACAAGCCAAACTTAATCTTCAGGACTGAGCTAAATCCTACCTGCTTTCCTCCTGGCTCCTGTCAGAAAATAGAGGAACTGCAGCATTTTGCTAATGGTACCTTGTCAATCCGCTCCCCAGCCACTTTATAGTTTACTTCTATTCTTAAATATGTTGATGATGATTTAGTGCCCCTTTTTTCTGTTAATCTTAGAAGTTTAATAGGATAGAAGGAAAAAGTGCTATCCAACAGAATGAAGAAAGGTGCAGACTTCTTATTCAAACACCGCGCCCTGTTATAATAGGAGTAGGTGCCACATCTCTGTGTTTCAGTGAAATCTCAAGTGATTGTAGCTAAAATTTACATTTAGCCTCTTATTGAGGCTGCAGTTCAAAATGTGCTCTTGGTTTTCTTAGAGGTGTTTTAAAACTTTTGGTTGCCCAGTATTAGGGCCTGGAAAAATGTTCTGTTTCATTAAGTGGGTGCCTGCCACTAGTCCTGTTTTTTATCCAGTGTTTTTTCTGTGGTTGAATTACAAGTGCTGGGATTTTCAAGCACCTATTCCTCTTTCAGTTTTCAAACTTAACTCTGTTTTGTTAGGGGAAAAAAAACTTTTCCAGGAAATAGAGTCCTGGCCCTCTTTTTAAATTTTGAGACGGTGCCTTGCTCTGTCACTCAGGAGGCTGAAGTGCAGTGGCGTAATTTTGGCTGAGTGCAGCCTCCGCCCTCTAGGTTCAAGTCATTATTGTGCCTCAGCGTCTTAAGTACCTGGGACTACAGATGTGCGCCACCACATCCAGCTAATTTTTCTATTTTTAGTAGACAGACACAGAGTTTCGCCATTTTGGCCAGACTGGTCTCAAACTCCTAACTTCAACTGATCCATCCACCGCGGGCTCCCAAAGTGCTGGAATTACAGACATGAGCCACCACACCCAGCCACGACCTTCTTTTTAGGCATCACAAAAACTTTCTTGGCGTTAAACTAAAAGAATTGCGTTCATCTTAACTGTTGAAAATCTCCACTGCCTCTGAAGCCAATGTGAGACCATTTACCAAATTCTCAAGTTTGCTTCTTTAAAAGTAAATACAACTGGCTGGGCACGGTGGATCACACCTGTAATCCCAGCACTTTGGAAGTCTGAGGCAGGTGGATCATGAGGTCAGGAGAGCAAGACCATCCTGGACAACATGGTGAAACCCCGTCTCTACTAAAATACAAAAAAAAATTAGCCAGGCATGGTAGTGCACAGCTACTGCTGAGGCTGTAGTCCCAGCTACTGTGGAGGCTAAGGCAGGGGAATCACTTGAACCGGGGAGGCAGAGGTTGCAGTGAGCCGAGATCACGCCACTGCACTCCAGCCTGGCGACAGAGCGAGATTCGGTCTTAAAAAAGATAAAAATAAAAAAAGTAAACACAACTTTCTGTTTTGAACTGAGTTATTTTTGTGGTCCGGATTTGATACTGGAGTTAGAGGTGAAGAGACTCATTTTCCTGTAGGATATTATTCATCTGTGGTGTGTCCTTTGTGCAGCACCTTTTGGAAGAGGAGATTGTTTGTTTTGCACTATGGGCATGCTTATGATAGGTAGCCTAATGGGGAGAATGGTCTCTGTTGGTTTTAAAGTATGAATAAAACATTCTTTCTTGTTTATATTCAAAATAAACATTCCCATTTAACTCCTTCCTTTTGTCAGAATTGCCACTTCAATTTGTTTTAATTTCCCCACATGCAATAGACTTTTTTCCAAACAACCTTCTCTGTTTTATAATTCAGGCTTATAATTCTATTAGTAGATTTTACTTTTGCCTGAATTTCAGCATTTTGGGGCTAGTTTGATTTATTAGCGTTTTGTGGTTTGGAATGCACTTTGCAGGAACACTACCATGCAGAATCACTCTGTGCCTGTTCCACTAGATCATATGTCTAAACCACCCAAACTAGGTTTGCAGTGGCCTTCCCAGACTTCTTGCTCAACTGCACTGAACATTGTTTTAAACATGTTTCTGTCCCAGACCACAGTGGTTAAGTTTGGATTCTACTAATTTCAAAAACACATGTTCAATCCATAATTAATTCAGAACACATTAATGTGATATCAAGAAGTAGGCCTGGTGTGGTGGCTCACGCCTGTAATCCCAGCACTTTGGGAGGCCAAGATGGGCAGATCACCTGAGGTCAAGAGTTTGAGACCAGCCTGGTCAACATGACAAAACCCCAGCTCTACTAAAAATACAAAAATTAGCCAGATGTGGTGGCGCGAGCCTGTAGTCCCAGCTACTTGGGAGGCTGAGGCAGGAGAATCACTCGAACCCAGGAGGCAGAGGTTGCAGAGAGCCCAGATCATGTCATTGCACTCCAGCCTGGGTAACATGAGTGAAACTCCGTCTCAAAAAAATAAATAAATAAATAAAAATAATGTAATGTCAAGAAGTAATACTACACCTTCCCTCCTCTCTCTCTCTGGCCATTAGGTTTACCTAACAATAATAGTTTGCTGTGTAGCGTGGTTTGGGATGTGCAGCTAGACTTCACTTCTGCACCTGTTTGTCAGACCTTCCTCCCTAGATTCATCCCCTCACCGTCCATTGCATTCTTTGTGTGGTTACAAGGACTTGTCCATAGGATCATGGCAAAGCTGTAGATGTTAACAGCTCTTTTCACTCCATTTAGAAGTGAGCATTACCTAAGCATTTGGATGTGTATGTAATTTCTTGCAAAACACATTAATCAGGTTTTTCTAGAAGGCAGAACAATCTGAGTAACGATGACACAGTATTTTTCTTTAAAATGAATGTATTCCTAAATGTTTTCCTTGGATATATTCCTAAGAATTTTTCTTTATTTTCTCCAAAGTAAAGAATTAGGAAATCAACAGGAAAATGTCAGACGTTTTTCTCTTTCATAAATATTGTTTGATACAAGCACGGAACACTTTTGTAAAACAGCCACTTTATTTTGAGCAGATTAAAGAATGTGCTGATGAACCAGTTGGAAAAGGGTACATGGTTTCCTGCTTAGTGGATCACCGAGGCAACATCACTGAGTATCAGTGTCACCAATACATTACCAAGATGACGGCCATCATTTTTAGTGATTACCGTTTAATCTGTGGCTTTATGGATGACTGCAAAAATGACATCAACATCCTGAAATGCGGCAGTATTCGGCTTGGAGAAAAGGTATCTAATACTGCATTGGCTTCAACAAAGGGTCTTAAAAATTTGGTGTGTGAAAAGCTTTTATAACTGACATGGAAAAAAATTAGGACTGGAGTGACCTTAAGTTGAAATTAAAGAAACTTATCCAGACAGCCTAAAAGCTAAGGCTGGTTGACAGTGCATTTCATGTGTTTGTAGTGAAATATTTCAGTACTATATGGGAAGCAGAGGAATTAATACCTGCAAAGAGTGGTGTTATTTTCACAATATTAGACTAATTGCTGGTTACCTATAAAATGTCTCTGGCAATGGGAGACACCTGAGTTCTGTTTTTTTTTTTTTTTTTAACAGAGTCTGTCTTTGTTGCCCAGGCTGTAGCGCAGTGGTGGGATTTCCATTCACTGCAGGCTCTGCCTCCTGGGTTCAAGCGATTCTCCTGCCTCGGCCTCTTGAGTAGCTGGAACTACAGGAATGCACTACCATGCCTGGCTAATTTTTGTATTTTTAGTAGAGATGGGGTTTCACCATGTTGGCCAGGCTGGTCTCAAACTCTTGACCTGAAGTGATCTGCCCGCCTCAGCCTCCCAAAGTGCTGGGATTACAGGTGTGAGAGCTATCCCCCACCCCGGCCAAATTGTCTAATCTTTCCCTGAGTATACCTCATGGTTACTATAAAAAACAATTACTTAGCATACTGGCTGCTGTCCATCTATAAAATATTAGAAAATTTTCAGATATGTGAAGATACTTCTAGTTTGTTGGAAGAAAGGTCTTTTCTAAGTAGGATGTATTATTAACTTTCATCTCAGAGGAACTGATTTTAGTAAAGACTGGAAAGAATATAACTACCTAGCTAGTTTCTTCCACAGTTACATCTGATCTTTTTTTTGGACTTAATCTGCTGAACAGAAGGTCACAATAGAAATTTGGCCAGGTTTATTCTGAATTTGTTTGCTCACCAAAAGTGAAAAAAACTCATGAAAAGTAATGGATGCCAGTGGGAGAGGGAGTCTGAGACCTCTGGCATCAGCTATTAATTGCTGCTGCTCATTAATCTGCTGTTCAGGAAATATGATGGGAAATAAAACCCATTCATCCCTTTGCCGTCTATTTGTTCATAGTTGGCAGGCGTGTCACTGATAAAGGGGACATGGTGTTAGGATCTTGGAACTGAGCACACGGTTCAAATGCAGAGTTTCTTGCTGTGTATTGTCTGGCTGTCACCGAAGCCTTGATGCCCTTTACTTATTATCAGCACAGGGCCTGATCCCTTATCAGAGGGTGCTGCTGAGTTGGTCTTGAAAACTCTGTGAGCTTGGCATAAATCTTTCAGGCAAGTAAAGAAAAGGCAGCTTTAATAAAGAACACAGTGTTTTCTTTCCCAGCAGACTCTAAAAATGGCACAAAAGCACTTAAGTCATTCTGATGATGCAGGAAGCTCCTCTGACTTTTTTTAGGATATTGAAAATTATACCCAATTCCAAACCTGACTCCTTTTGAAATCTCCACATGGTGTTCCAAACATACTTTTCAGGAATCAGCGATGAGGCTTTTTCACCCTCATGATGTGTGCTCCATGCAGTAAAACCAAGAGTTTCAGCCCCTCTGTGGAGTAGTTCTTGCCTGGTAACCATCAAGGTAGCAGCCCATTAGCCTCCCTCTAACTCTCTAAATTGTCACCTGCGTATATGAGTTTTAGTAAGTCTGTAGTGACTGAAACAATTGCAGAAAATAGTACTGCTGGAGCCAAAAGCATGGCAGAATTGTTTATTCAACTTAGATAAAATAGCAAAAATTGTTTCTATGGACCAAAGATAGAAATGACACTTTTGTCATTTAATCTTTCATTATGGCTACTAGTTAGGTGAAATTTCAGTTTATCCCAGGTCACTATGCCAGCATCAAAGGCTTTCTTATATTTGGGGGACAGTGAGATGGACTCACACTTGAACTTGAAAAAGCCTCTTCCTTCCTCTGTCATTTGCTCTGTGCTACAACCAAGTTTAAAAAAAGAGGAAGGCATGTGCTCAGCTCTTCTGTTCCTTTTCTAACTGTAGTTTCTCCTCTTAAGCCAGTTATTTAGATAGAAAAATTATCCTGAAAATTAACGAAGTGGCTTCTGAACACAGAAAACAACAGGCTTGTCAGTTTCAAATTTGCTGCCACTGAAGCTTGAAACTCTTCTATGACTGGTTGTGACCTCACCTCCTCCATAGGTCAGAGGAGAGGAGTCATGGTTAATCTTTTTGTACCTTGCCCTTGTGTGAACACATAAATGTAATGATTTCAAAACTATGATTTTTTTCAAAATGTTAAATTTTAGAGCAAAGAAGATATATTAATAAAGCCTTTAGCATTTTCTATAGTAATAAATGTTGTTAAAATGAAAGGACAGATTTCCAAAAGTGAAGGTTTAAATGATTTACGTCATCTGAAGAAAAGGAACGTGGTTTCCAACAAAGGAACTTCACTGTGGACATGTGCAACAGTATTAGTGCTTTTATGCTTTTCTCTCAGTAGCTGTATCATTTGTTATTTCCTGCTTCTAACCAGTTAGTTTGAGTAATTCTGATAATCCTTTTTCCTTTATCCACTGAGGTAGATCAGAGAAGACAGCAGAAGCATTGTAATAGAGAATGGTTTATAGCAGAGATGAAAACCGAGTTCTTGCCTGCTATTGAGAAGTTAGTGTTAGCCTCTGTTGTAGTTTGAGTTTTTTTTGTTTTTGTGTTTTTTTCATGGGGGTCGTTGTTGTTAAAGGACAAAGAGTTGAGGAAGAAAAAATACTGCCTATCAGACTTCTAAAAATGGATCAAGGCATTGGCAGTTTTTAGGCAGATGTTTTTCTACCATAATAAAATTAACAAAAATTTATTTTAAGCTCATTTATAGGATAATTTATTGCTCATATGCCAAGCCTGTGTATAAATAACTTTTTAAACCTAAGTGGTTTTATTGTCTCATAATGTGCAGGTGTGTAGTTCACCTCACTTACTTTATCCATGCAGTCTTCGTTGTCAGATATTTGTATGCATTTCGGTTACAAACTCAAATGGGATGCACTAAAAAGCTCAGAGACTCTGAGGAACTCCTGAAATACCATTATTTGAAAAAAGTATCTATCTGAAAGTTACAATGAATGGAAACATATAGTAGAAGTATTTTTATGAACTAATACCAGTATGTGGTGCGACACACATTCACACATTGCTTATCAATGAGGATACAATGAGGATACGAGGACACATTCTGAGAAATGTGTTGTTAGGCATTTCATCACTGTGTGAATATCATAGAGTACGCTTACGCAGACCTAGATGGTGTAGCCTACTACACACCTAGGCTATGTAGTGTAGCCTGTTGCTTCTAGGCTACAAACCTGTACAGCATGTGGCTATGCTGAAAACCTAGAGGTATGTATAACACAATTATAGTATTTATGTATACAAATACATATAGACATAGGAAAGGCACAGTAAAAAATACAGTATTCCATTGTTGGGTGTAGTGGTGCATGCCTCTAGTCTCAGCTACTCGGGAGGATGAGGCAGGAGGATCACTTGAGCCCAGGACTTTGGGACTGCAGTGAACTGTGATCCCCTCTGCTGCCCTCCAGCCTGGGCGACAGGGCAAGACCCTGTCTCATAAATAAATAAATAAATAAATAAATAAATAGAAGCGTTAAAAAAAAAAAAAAAAAAAAGTTTTAGGAGGAGTTTTATAGACTCTACCCACTCACCCAGATTAACCCCAGGTCTAGATAAATAAACAATAACTGTTAGCTAGGCACTTTGTGTTCTACAACTCAAACGAGGTAGTTAACTCCTGTGAGCCTCTGTTCATTCATGTACCCAGTAGATAGCAGAGCTGTATTCTTTCTTTGTATGTATGTTAGGAGATAAAATGAAAGTTTTCATGGAAACACTTGGAAATTAAGGGGCTATAGAACATATCCTATTATAATAAAATAGGAAAAAATACATTATTTGATTAATTTGAAATTTTGTCTGAAGTAGATGTTAACCCCTATTTAGTTTTAGGAATGATCATCTCCTCCTCCTCCTCCTCCTCCTCCTCCTCCTCCTTCTCTCTTCTTCTTCTTCTTCTTCTTCTTCTTTTTTTTTTTTTTTTTTTTTTTTTTTTTTTTTTTTTTTTGGGCCGGCATCTCACTCTGTCACCTAGGCTGGAGTGCACTGGCACGAACTAGGTTCACTGCAAGCTCCACCTCACAGGTTCAAGCAATTCTCTCGACTCAGCTTCCTGAGTAGCTGGGGTTACAGACGCCTGCCACCATGCCCAGCTAATTTTTGTATTTTTAGTAGAGATGGGGTTTCACCATGTTGGCCAGGCTGGTCTCAACTCCCAGCCTCAGATGATCCACCTGCTTTGGCAACCCTAAGTGCTGGGATTACAGGCATGAGCCACCACGTCTGGCCAAAATCTTTTTATTATACACAGATTGTTTCATAGATAAGTATTTTATTCTAACAAGATTTTGAGTGTGTGTGTATAAATAAGTGATAGCACTGTATTTTAAGATGCTTTGGTTTGCTATATTAGTGGTTATACCTTAAATTGTTGAAGCATATCTTATGAGTATAGATTAGGACTCTTGAATGGAAAACACTTAGGGGAACTATCTCGTATTTTGCATCAATGAATGTTTGTGGTTGCTATGTCGGTGATGAAATGTACAATTAAAGACAATTGGATGGTTTTTAGGAAAACTCTCAAAAGCAGTTTGTGTAAACAGTGGTAATCTTGTTAAATCCCATTAAGATAAATCCAAAACATCAGCATGAGTATTAAACTACAGATGGTGCATGTTGGGGTATTCGTGGACACTACAGAGGAGGAAAAGGAGAAAGAAGGTCTCGGTAACTTCTTAGTAGATTTTGTGGTTTGTTGGTTTTTAACTTGACTGAAAGCACTGTTATTTGGGAAATGCCTAGTTTTTAGAGACAAATGAACAGAGATTTCAGCAATGTAATTTCAGTATTGACATGAACTATGACCAGAACATTGAGCTGATGTGTTTCTTAAGAATTTTTGACGTTTTAAAGTTTTATAAATTCAGGTTCTTATTTCTAGTGCTAACTAAACTGTAGTAGTTAAACTTCCCAGGATCTTTGTTTCCATTTGTAGCATGCAAGTATTATATTCTAACTGAAGGTCATTGAGGGCATTTTCTTTAACTTCCACAGTGTGGTTGGTTCTGACTTGATTTTTCGATAGCACGTTAATGAGCTAACTCCATGTTGGTGTTTTATAATTGTGTGTGTGTGTGTGTGTGTGTGTGTTTAGCCAAATGTTGTTTATTTGAAACCCATGGGTGAAAGTTTTAAAATATTAATATCCTCGCTATTTTAGGATGCACATTCACAAGGTGAGGTGGTATCATGCTTGGAGAAAGGCCTGGTGAAAGAAGCAGAAGAAAGAGAACCCAAGATTCAAGTTTCTGAACTCTGCAAGAAAGCCATTCTCCGGGTGGCTGAGCTGTCCTCGGATGACTTTCATTTAGACCGGCATTTATATTTTGCTTGCCGAGATGATCGGGAGCGTTTTTGTGAAAACGTGAGTCAGCTCAGAAACTGTTGTGTTCTTCCTTTTATTTTCACACATAGATAATTTTGTTTTAATTAATTTAATTGTACTGTTTTTTAAGAGGCTGAGTCTCACTATGTTGCCCAGGCTGATCTTGAACTTCCAGCCTCAAGCAATTCTCCCACCTCAGCCTACCCAGTTTTTGAGACAGGGTCTTGCTGTGTTACCCAGGCTGGAGTGCCGTGGTGTGATCATGTCTCACTGCAGCCTCCAACTCCTGGGTTCAAGTGATTCTTCTGCCTCACCTTCCAAGTAAACTTTTTGTAAGCGGAGGTTGCTATGTTGCCCAGACTGGTCTTGAACCCTTGGCCTAAGATGATCCTTCTACCTCTGTCTCTGAAAGTGCTAGGATTATAGACATGAGCCACTGCAACTAGTCATAAAATATTTTTTAATACTGTAATCTAAAATAAGCCATCAAGAAACCTCACATGTAGAAAAGCTGCAGAAATGAAAGATGAACTTGGTCCCAGTATAGCAGAAAGTGGTAACTGGATGTTCAACCTTGATAATTGAACATTTAGTTAAGAGTTGGCTTCTGATGATCTCCACATAGTATTTTTTCTGCTTTATCTCCCTTCTCAATTTCAGTTCTTGGAAATCTGTTTTATCCATGGGAATTTTATTTTACCCATGATCCTTTTCACATCTATTCAGTGTCTAAAACTTTTACACACATTTATATGTTTTTGACTAAGGTGAAGAAACAGCAGGTGGCTAATTTTTAAAACCAAATCCTTAATTACCACCTCCTGACTCTGTAGAACAGCTTTCTAACACTTTAAATAGAATGGTCTCTCCATCCTTACAACAAAGGACTGAAAGTAACTTGTGTATACTTACACTCTGCCTGCTGGTTGGAATTAACAGCTTTAACCATCAGAGCCACTGATGTAAGAGTTTTATTAACTCTAGCATACGCCTGTAAGAAACAAGACTCAGAAGCTGGGCACGGTGGCTCCCACCACTTTGGGAGGCTGAGGCGGGCAGGTCACTTGAGGTCAGGATTTTGAGACCAGCCTGGCCAACACGGTGAAACCCTGTCTCTACTAAAAATACAAAAATTAGCTCGGCATGGTGGTGGGTGCCTATAATCTCGCTACTCAGGAGGCTGAGACAGGAGAATCACTTGAACCTGCAAGGCGGAGGTTGCGCTAAGCTAAGATCGTGCCACTGCATTCTAGCCTGGGCAACAGAGCAAAGCTGTCTCAAAAAAAAAGAAGACTCAGACTCTGACACTTCTCTTGGTTCCCTAATTAACAAAATACATCTGCGAACAAATGACAAATGCCACATATCATGGGGATATTTTTTTCATCTTTACTGCAGTTACTGTTTTTGTTCAAAGGCTAGTAAATTTTATAAATTTTAAAAATGTTTATCCAAAGGTGCTTACCGTTGTAATCATTTAATAGAAAGTTCTATATGAGATTGTGGATAATGTTCATCATAACTACTTAGCTAAAGTAGTGTATGTTCCATCTTACAGACACAGGCTGGTGAGGGCAGAGTGTACAAGTGCCTCTTTAATCATAAATTTGAAGAATCCATGAGTGAAAAGGTAAGTATTACTTTGAAACTAATGAATATTTTGATTTTTTAAAAGGTTTCTCAAATTCTCTCAAACAATACTTACAATCTTATACAAAAATGTAAATGACTGATAAAGCTCACTCCTTTCAAAGGTGAGGTACTTGGGTTTCAGGTGAAACCAAGCTTAAACCCGAGATTGGCTAAAACCAAGAAAATGAAGCCCTGATTGTGATACAGACGGTGAGAAGCCAAGTGAGGTTCTCACTGTGGTTTTTTCAGTTTTGTTTTTTTATTTTTTTTTCCTCCTGATATGAAGTCTTGCTCTGTCACCCAAGCTGGAGTGCAGTTGCATGATCTCCGCTCACTATAGCCTCTGCCTCCCAGGTTTAAGCAATTCTCCTGCCTCAGCCTCCCTAGTAGCTAGGACTACAGGTGCCTGCCAGCACACTTGGCTAATTTTTGTATTTTTGGTAGAGACAAGGTTTCACTATGTTGGCCAGGCTGGTCTCGAACTTGTAACTTCAGGTGATCGGCCCACCTCTCACTGGTTTTATGTACAATGCTCAGCGTGATTTTATATAAAACCGCACTGAGGCCAGCCCTGCCTATTCAAGAAGTTTAGATTAGCCAAATCAATGTGCTTTGTAGGTAATTATTTAATTTTTCAGCAGCTGTATCATTAAGCATCCTCTTTTAGTTCTCTGTCCCTGGAGGAATGCAGGAATCATTGATGACTTTTGAAACAATTAATTTTGCTGTCTTGTCATTTACTTTCCAGTGTAGCTGAAGAAATGTTTCTCATTTCTGTTTTCTTATGTCATTTGAATAATCTTATTCAAATCTTATATCATTATTCACATAATATAGAATAATTGAATAATTGTAATTTAAAATATAGACTAGAATATCGCAAGTGTTAATGTTAGTTGCCAGTTTGATACTGTTGAAATTTATGTTAGGAGTATTGTTAAAGTGGAAAAGGATGCTGTGTGTCAAGTTAATGTATTGGGATCTGTTCTGGACACTGCTATTGCAGCAACACTTCGCAAGTGACTACAGAATTTCTAGGTTCCCCACTCCCTTACCCCTGTCTCACGCCATACTAGTTTAGCTCAGTTGTGCAAATTTTAACCAAACTTAAAGATAGATATGTTAGTAATAACCGCAGTTGTTAACATGTACCTGACTGAGTCGACGTGCTCATCTTAGAGGTGCACATCAACAGTGTAACCACCTGAGTGGTCTCACGGCTCTTGCTGTACTCTTTCTTCAGTGTCGAGAAGCACTCACAACCCGCCAAAAGCTGATTGCCCAGGATTATAAAGTCAGTTATTCACTGGCCAAATCCTGTAAAAGTGACTTGAAGAAATACCGGTGCAATGTGGAAAACCTTCCGCGATCCCGTGAAGCCAGGCTATCCTACCTGCTCATGTGCCTGGAGTCAGCTGTACACAGAGGTAGTGTTCATTTCTTTTTATCATATATGTTCCTTTTGGGATTCATACTCTAAAGTTTTTCATATGTAAATGTTAGTTTCCTCCCATATTTATTTTTTTATTTTCCATGTTTTTAAATTAATTATTACTATTTTTTTAAAATAGAGATGGAGTTTCACCATGTTGGCCGGCCTGGTCTCGAACTCCTGGCCTCAAGCGATCCTCCCACCTTGGCGTCCCTGAGTGCTGGGATTACAGGCGTGAGCCACCATGCCCAGCTGAATATTTTTCATTTTTGAAAATTGTGTGGCATTTTGGGGGGACTCAAGGTAGCATGATTTAGCACATGGGGCAGACTTGGCTTCAATTTTTAACTCTATCACTAAACCAACTGTCTGGGTGACCATTTTTTGTTTTGTTTGGTTTTAATCTTTTTATTTTAAGTTTTCCCCATTGGCATTTACAGATGAAAGAAGGTGGGGGAGCCTGTAGTGAATGTCTGAAGTGTAGTCTTTTCCAAAAGTTTTAAATGTGTAGGCCAGTGGAGATTGTTCTTTGGCTTTCATTTTTACCCCAAAAGTTATTGATAAGAATTTCACGGGCAAAGTATTTGCTTTATTAGTGCAGTAGTCTAACACCTGTTTCATGCAGAACGCTGACAGGAGAAGCCTGAATATCTGGAGTCTAAGCCTATGTTATGCTGCTAAAGCTTTTGCTTATTCTTTAGTCTGACTGGTAGGTATATTGTAGTACAGATAGAAATCTGTACTTTTAATAGGTGGTGATTTGTGATGCTAATGCATACCATTACCCTCTGTAATGTTACGACCTGCATCCTAACTTAGGGCGACAAGTGAGCAGTGAGTGCCAGGGGGAGATGTTGGATTACCGACGCATGTTGATGGAAGACTTTTCTCTGAGCCCTGAGATCATCCTAAGCTGTCGGGGGGAGATTGAACACCATTGTTCCGGATTACATCGAAAAGGACGGACCCTACACTGTCTGATGAAAGTAGTTCGGGGGGAGAAGGGGAACCTTGGAATGAACTGCCAGCAGGCGGTAAGGAGACTTTTGCTATTGCCTTTTTGAATGTCACATTTATCAGCTGAGGAGCCTCTTCCTGATGCTGTCCCACCTTGCTTTATCTGGATCATTTGTGATATAACATTGAAAATTAGGTACTAAGCACCAGAGACAGAGCGTTGTTTCTTCAGACATGTCTTAGTAAGAATGTGGCATTTGCTACAGAGCAAAAGTTTGAGCTCATAATCAATAAAAAGAATTACCTTCTTAGATAGAAAGCATTATTTGCTAAGGGTTTCTAATGAAAGGGCAGCTTGCTAGACTGGATTTCCTAAACTCAGAATCAAGGCAAACCAGGTTCTGATCCATGAGGACGGGCCCTCTACCAAGAGAGGATTTGCCTGTCTAAATAGGCTTGATTGAGTTGAGGCTGAAAGAGAGAGTTGATATAAATTGAAATTTTTTCTAAAAGTTTATTTTTGTTACTGATTTGCAGCATGGCATGAATTCCTGGCCTGAAGGATCAAGAGAGCATGTCGTTTTTGAAATCACACTGTCTTTTCCTCATACACTAGGACAGCTATGCATGGAAGAGTCATTTTCTTTTTAATTTAATTTAGGTTCCAGGATACATATGCAGGATGTACAGGTTTGTTACATAGGTAAACATGTGCCCTAGTGGGGGTCTTTCCTCTTCTAGCCCTAAACCTCACAGTTAGCATACTTTGCTGGGGAAGATAAAGTTCTTCTTGATCTAGCATCTTGTAAACAGTTGAATAACTACAGGTCAGGTATGAAACGCAAAGTTAAAATATTGGAGGTTTAGTGCATCTGTTCCATTCCTGTTGTCCATGTTGATTGCTCTTTACTGGGCAGGAGTCTTAGAGCAACTTAACATACCATGTGCACCAGTGTGCCCTGAGCAGTGAACTTTCCTGTAGGGAGCACAAGAGTTAGTTTCACTTTATATCCTAGAATAGAAACTTGAGGCTCTCTCATTAGTTAAACTTTAGAAAACCACAGCCAGTCTTATTATTTTGTAGTTGGCATTTTATTAAAAACTGTATATCAGCCTGAATTTTATTTTCCTGATAATCATGTGAAATCAGAATTTTACAGTCTGAAACAACTTTGAAGACTGAAACACAACAGTTTTATACAATTTGGATATGGAGTAAAATTTCATATTAACTTTTGTTACTCACCTTGACCCAAAGTAGACACCAGTGCGTGTATGCATGTGTGTGCATGCGTATGTGTGTGTGCATGTGTGCCTATGCTTCCCATGGTGGGAAAATAGGCAAATGTAGCTTCTTCTCTAAAATACCAAGCTAGTGCAGGAGGGAAGGCTTCTGTGGTATCCTGGTGGCCTGGGCTACTGACCAGAGCCCAATACCCTCACCAAGGCCTGTTCTTAAATCAGAGCAGCTAGTGTGTTGACATGGGCTTCAGAAGGGAAGGAATCTGCTGTTTCACTTTGCCACAGTGTTGTTTCTAAGGTGCAGTTCTTGCTGGCAACTGTCCTGGGAAACCTGTTTGCCTGTGTATGTCCTGGGACCCAGACCAAAAATCAGTCAGGAGACAGCCTGTATTTGCATTTCATCCTTAAAGCAACAAGGAAAGGTTGTTGGAGGAGGATCAGGAATGAACTTCCCTTTTTTTTTTTTTTTTTTTTGAGACAGAGTTTCACTCTTGTCGCCCAGGCTGGAGTGCAATGGCGCAATCTTGGCTCACTGCAACCTCCGCCTCCCGGCTTCAAATGATTTTCCTGCCTCAGCCTCCCGAGTAGCTGGGATTACAGACATGCACCACCATTCCTGGCTAATTTTTGTATTTTTAGTAGAGATTGAGTTTCACCTTGTTGGCCAGGCTGGTCTCGAACTCCCGACCTCAGGTGATCCGCCTGCCTCAGCCTCCCAGAGTGCTGGGATTACAGGTGTGAGCCACCATGCCTGGCCTAAACCTTTTTATTGAGACTACGCTTATAGTAAAGGATACAGAAAAAAGAAAATAGACTGGTTTGACTTTATTTTGAGGCACTAATTCACACCCAAGGCTTTTTAAAATCTAGCTGGTTGAAAGAACCAGCGATTCAGCTTGAAAGATACGTAAGTACTGCCCACATCACCTTTTGTGCCCAGAAGAAGGGTGCTTTCCAAATCTAGAGAGGGTGGCTTCAAGTAGTGAAACATATGATTTTGCCCATGTTAAATTTAGCCAAGTGGGGCCAGGTGCAGTGGCTTACCCCTATAATCTCAGCATTTGGGGAGGCCAAGGTGGGCAGATCTTGTGAGGTCAGGAGTTCATGACCAGCCTGACCACCATGGGGAAACCCCATCTCTACAAGAAATACAAAATTAGCCTGTGGTGGTATGTACTTATAGTCGTGCTACTCGGGAAGCTGAGGCAGGAGAATCGCTTGAACCTGGGAGGCATAGGTTGCAGTCAGTTGAGATCGCACCACTGCACTCCAGCCTGGGCCACAGAGTGAGACTCTATCTCAAAAAGTAAAAAATGTTTAAATTAAAATAAAATAAAAATAAATTTAGTCAACTGGGAAAGAAGCGTTTTATTTGATTTTTATGGACCCAGGGTTTTTAGCTTTTGCCCACAAAAACTGAAGGCCTAAATGATCCAAAGGGAGCAAAATGTCCTTAATCTTGTACAGCAATCTGTCCCCAGTCAAATTGATGAATGTTTTAAAATAGTTCATTTTGGGGGAGTTTCTTTTTATTTCTTTTTTGTTGTTGTTTTAAGTGATGAGGTCTTGCCATGATCGCCAGGTTGGTCTCAAACTACTGGGCTCAAGCAGTCCGCCTCCTTTGGGCTCCCAAAGTACTGGGATTACAGGCATGAGCCACTATGCCTGGCCTTTTTTTTTTTTTTTTTTCCTTTTTCAACGTTTTCTTCCTAATACAGCGGACTTCAATACCTGCTCTGGTTGACCATTTAGTTTTCCCTGTTGTCTGCTTGGTGATTGATTTAGTGATTTCTCAACAGGTAGTAAGCTGTAAAGCTTAAGAATAATTATCATCTTGTTGAGTACATACCCTCCCAAATGCACCATAATTGTGAGCTGTGAAATTCTCTTCATTCATGGCTCAATAAGTCTGGGCCTAGGCTCTCCTAAGCCAAAGATAACTGCCAGTCTATTCTCTAGTCATCTCTCTGAAGCATTTTCCCAGATTTTCCTAAGCATGCCAGGGGCTAGAATAGGTATGTAACCATGTAGCAATTCACATTTTGAGTGTTTATTTCACACGCTACTGTTACCAAATTCCAGAATGGCAGTGATCTGTGGAGCTGTTAGCCCATTAGGCTCTAGAGAGCATTCATTTTCGCCTGTAAGTAACTTCAGTCCAGTGCATTTATTGTTTCTTAAAGTTTGCCTGTCAGTCATGGATATTTAACTGATACAGCTCTTGCAAAGACCTGCAGATTCCCATGTTGCTTCCAACTTTTCTCATAAAAAGATGAATATACTTTGGTTTTTGTCAACAAATGTCATAAGTAACATTGGTAATCATTCAGTAGTGATATTTGGTTTTTGTCAACAAATGTCATAAGTAACATTGGTAATCATTCAGTAGTGATTTTCCTACCAGCTCACCACAGCATTTTGTAGCTTTTCTAAACTGCCACCAAGAATTTTTGGTGTAAATAACTTCTATCCTAGAATATTGGAAGTCTTTCATGTTTCTCTCATCTAGATTACCAGCTTTTTTTTTTTTAGGATAATAGAAGTTTGTGGTTTTTTCCTTTATTTCCTTTTGATTATGGCTCTCTGATAAATTTGTGATGAGGTCATACACCTAACCTATGATCCCACAGGTGTTCCAGTGAAGACCCTGTGGGATCATAGGTTAGCTGTATAAGGACCAGAGGACAAATCAGTGACACAAAATGATTCCAGTTCTTTAACTTGGCAAAAGGGAACCCAAACGAGTAAGGATTATAGTTTTCATCTGTGCTTTCTGTTACTAAAGATTTCTACCCCAACACCAGGTGTGGTGGCTCACACCTGTAATCCTAGCACTTTGGGATGTCGAGGTGGATAGACTGCTTGAGTTCAAGACCAGCCTGGCCAACATGGCAAACCTTGTCTCTACTAAAAATATAAAAATCAGCTGGGTACCGTGACTCAGGCCTATAATCCCAGCACTTTGGGAGGCTGAGGCGGGTGAATCACAAGGTCAGGAGTTCAAGACCAGCCTGGCCAACATAATGAAACCCCGTCTCTACTAAAAGTACAAAAAATTAGCTGGGTGTGGTGGCAGGCACTGTAATCCTACCTACTCTGGAGTGTGAGGCAGGAGAATGCCTTGAACCCGGGAGGTTTCAAGGTTACAGTGAGCCAAGATTGCACCTTTGCACTCCAGCCTGGGTGACAGAGCAAGATGTGGTCTGGGTGACAGAGCAAGACTCAGTCTCAAAAAACACACACGCACACACGCGCACATGCACGCACACAATTAGCCAAGAGGTAGCTCGTACCTGTAATCCCAGCACTTTGGGAGGCCAAGGCTGGCAGATCACAAGGTCAAGAGATTGAGATCATCCTGTCCAACATGGTGAAACCCCATCTCTACTAAAAATACAAAAAATTTTATCCAGGCATAGTGGCAGGTGCCTGTAATCGTAGCTACTTGGGAGGCTGAGGCAAGAAGAATTGCTTGAACCTAGGCGGTAGAGGTTACAGTGAGGCAAGATCACACCACTGCACTGTAGCCTGTCAACAGAGCAAGACTTCATCTCAAAAAAAAAATTAGGAGTGCTGGCACATGCCTTTAGTCCCAGCTACTCAGGAGGCTGAGGCAGAAGAATCATTTGAACCTGGGAAGTGGAGGTTGTAGTTAGTGGAGATCATGCCACTGCACTCCAGCCTGGGTGATCTCTGTCTCAGGAAAAAAAAAAAAAAAGATTTCTACTCCAAAATACCATCTGCTGCTTATCTGTAGTAATAATGATCTTTCACGTCTATAAAATGCTTTGCAGTTTACCCAGTATTCTCCCGTATATTATTTCTTTTTTTTCTTTTTCTTTTCTATACCACCTCAGAACATGCCACATTAATATTATTATTTCTTATAATTTTTTGCAGTTAGAGAAACCGAAACTTAAAGGTAATCAATATGTCCATCTTCTCGAAGCTAATCTGTCAGAGCCAGAACTATTAATAGAACTCACTTCTTTTGGTTTTAATTTAGAGCCTTTTCATCTACTCCTGTCCTCAAAGGCAGGAAAAAAAAATACATGAAGCATCTACTCTCATGTCTTTCCTTTATTCCATGGCAGGACAGAAAAGTAAATGATAAAGAATATAGTCTCATTTCTAGCTGCATAATGACAAGTATTTTTCTATATACTTAATGTGCAAGCTTGAGTTTGTTTACCTCTTGGTTGTAGAAAAGTAGTTGAGGAAAATAGGAGATTATTAGTACTGTAACCTTGTTTTTTTGCAACTGATGTTTCTTCAAGGTAAATGAAATTGCACATGTGCTTTTGACAATACCAGCACACTTGACAATACCATTGTCTTTGCAGGAAAATTCAAATTCTAGATTCTTACGACCAAATTAGGTCTCTCGTTGAAAATGTTCTTTATTTACTCTTTTCCACTTAATTCTGACTTTGCTATGAGCACCACGTTTAGTAATCTGATTAACATGTAGGCAGATAAAAGCAAAGATGCAGGAAAAAGATTCACATTCATGTTGTAAAGACCTCCAAGGATTAAGCCAGGCACAGTGGCTTAAGCCTATAATCCCAGCACTCTGGGAGGCCGAGGCAGGTGGATCATGAGGTCAAGAGATGGAGACCATCCTGGCCAACATGATGAAAACCCCTCTCTACTGAAAATACAAAAACTAGCCGGTGTGGTGGCGAATGCCTGTAGTCCCAGCTACTCGGGAGGCTGAGACAGGAGAATTGCTTGAACCCGGGAGGCAGAGGTTTGCAGTGAGCTGAGATCGAGCCACTACACTCCAGCCTGGTGACAGAGTGAGTCTGTCTTAAAAAAAAAAAAGAACTCCAAGGATTAGTAAGAACGTAGATAAGCAGTCCCCACAGTGACCCAAATAGACAAATCTGCAATCAAGGTGGAGAAACCAGTTGGAAAAGTATTTGCCAAGAGCTCTTGAGTTTGGCTAGTGACAACTGTCGACAACTTTTTTGGAGTACATTGTGGTAAATAAGACTGAGGAACTGATTGTATGAAGAAGACACTGCTCTTCCCTAGCACTTAAGTGACTTGCTTTCTTCCCTCTTAATTTGTTTTAATCCAGCTTCAGACACTGATTCAGGAGACTGACCCTGGTGCAGATTATCGCATTGATCGAGCTTTGAATGAAGCTTGTGAATCTGTAATCCAGACAGCCTGCAAACACATAAGATCCGGAGACCCAATGTAAGTTATCTTATGCATGGTATTTATCCGTATTGTATTTTACTTGGCAGCACAAGGAACATTCCTTCAAATGACTTTTGGATGGTTTGAGATCTTAACTGAAATTTTGTTGAACAGGTTGAACATATACCAACTTTCAGTAAAACTAGTATTGGAATTGAAACCTAGGATCTGCCTCTCCCTGATACAGAGACCCTGGATCCAGTATTGTGATGGTGTTTTATTGACAGTGACTGAGCATATATGGACTTGTATATTAGGTTACTGAATAATTTTATATAATGATCAAATAAAAATGAGAGAGAGAAATACTCAGGATAAGTGACACATACTTTGGCACTCTGTAGTTTTCAACCTAGTTGTATATTGACTCATTGTATACATTGGCTACTTGGTAATCATCAGACAATACTTGAGGTCGCACGCGGTGGCTCCTGCCTGTTATCCTAGCACTTTGAGAGTCCGAGACGGGCAGATCACGAGGTCAAGAGATCAAGACCATCCTGACCAATATGGTGAAACTCCATCTCTACTAAAAATACAAAAATTAGCTGGGTGGGGGTGGACTGTGGTTGTAGTCCCAGCTACTTGGGAGTCTGAGGCAGGAGAATCACTTGAACCTGGGAGGTAGAAGTTGCAGTGAGCTGAGATCGCGCCATTGCACTCCAGAAAACAAAATGTGGCAGTTGGAGGGAATGGTAATGGACAAAACGAATACTAGAGTTGCATCTAAGATCTAGAAAAGCTGAATAAATGCTATATTAAAGTATTAATTCTTATACTTTAGTTTTATTTTTTATTATGTAAAAACAGCTCCATGGCTGGGTACAATAACTCATGCCTGTAATTCCGGTGTTTTGGGAGGCCGAGGTGAGAGGATCACTTGAAGGCATGAGTTTGAAACCAGCCTGGGCAGTATAGCTAGGCAACATAAAAGTTTTTAAATTAGCTGGCATGGCGGCATATGCCTGCAGTCGCCTCTACTTAAGAGGTTGAGGTGGGAGGATTGCTTGAGCCCAGGAGTTCAAGGTCACAGTGAGCTGTGATCTACCACTGCACTCCGGCCCAGATGACAGAGTAAAACCTTGTCTCAAAAAACCAAACCAAAACAAAACCAGCTGCAAAATAAGAACAGCTTCCGAAGGGTGGAGAGGGAAAAAAAAAAAAAAGAACGGCTTCCTTATTCTGCAAAAATTTTTGTAGCCAGCAGTTGGCCATACCCAATAACAAAGTGAATATAGTCCATGTTTATCTCATTCTGCTGTGCAAGAACTGCTGTTATCATGCTGTGCTAGAGAATTATAAAATTAGATTCTTCTTTTAAAGCTTTCTGTGTGGTTAAACACACTTAAAACTAATTAAGAATATTTACTGGCTGGGCGCAGTGGCTCACGCCTGTAATCCTAGCACTTTGGGAGGCCAAGACAGGCACATCACCTGAGTTTGGGAGTTTGAGACCAGCCTGATCAACATGAAGAAACCTTATCTCTACTTAAAAAATGCAAAATTAGGCTGGCATGGTGGCACATGGCTGTAATCTCAGCCACTTGGGTGGCTGAGGCAGGAGAATCGCTTGAACCTGGGAAGCGGAGGTTGCGGTTAGCTGAGATCGCGCCATTACACTCCAGCCTGGACGACAAGAGCAAAACTCCGTCTAAAGAAAAAAAAAAAAAAAAGGAATATTTACCAATGTAAAAATAACCACATCAACCAAAGAGGGGCCTGGGGAGAGGGAAAAAGGAAGGAAGAACTGCTGCAGTTGAAAATAAATTGAGATACTTATCAGTTATCCTTTTCTGGGTCCTGATTTGAACAAACTTGTAAAATAATAATAATAATTGAAATAATTTGAAAACTAACAGGATATTACGTGACAGCAAAGTTTTTTAAATAGTTTCATGGTGGTGTGATAATGGTGTTAAGTTCTTATATTTTAAAGAAACATGCTGAAATATTTACAAATGAAATGATAAAAGTATCTGGGATTTTGCTAGAAAATATCAGCAAAGGGGCCTAGAGTTGAAACAGACCTGGCCATAGATTGATAAAGTAATGGCGAGGGAACGTGGCTGTTACATGATTCTCTACTTTTGTGTGTGTTGGAAAGTTTTCATAACCAGTTAAAAATACAGCAGCTGCACACTGCCCCGGTGCATGCAGAGTCTTAAGTGCTGAGTGGCTCTGAAGTTGATAGAAGGCATAATCACTGTTAGGTTCAGTTAATTTGAGTGATTCTCAGAAAAATAAATTTGATTGCCCTAAGAAAATAGCTAAAAGGCTTTTTCTACAGACCAGGGAAATATTATGTAGACATCGAGTTCTGAAAACTTCTCTCCTGTTGTAATTTTACTCATTTTATGGCTAGGATTTTGTCATGCTTGATGGAACATTTATACACAGAGAAGATGGTGGAAGATTGTGAACACCGTCTCTTAGAGCTGCAGTATTTCATCTCCCGGGATTGGAAGTGAGTATTTTGAAGCCAAAGTGAATGTATTGCCTCAGCCTGTTCTCCTGTGTAGTCATAATTACCTGTATTTATTCAAATAATCAGTAGGAAACTCTTTTTGTTCAGTTTTGGGACAGCTAACATACTCCAGTCTCCTGAAAAAGACTAATGCTTTATCACTTTCAGAACATAATCTAAAAGCAGAATGAGCCTGCTCCCATTCTGTACCACACATCCTTGTTCACCAGTACGTTGGAAGTCAGGGTCAAAATGTTTCTGATACCACAAAGACCTGTCTAGAAAGAATGATGGCACCTGTAGGGGTGGCAGAAGCACCTTCAGATACGTCTCTAGGAAGATAATAGTGCACTTGTATTTTTATTGATTTGCAATGGATATGGGAATTTGTTTTTATTTCTTTATTCAAAGTTATTAAGTCTATCTTAAGAGGTTTTTGTCAATAAGTGACAACTTCTTGATTCTCCAATTTCCTTCTCATTCTGTTAACACAAAGTGATGGGGATGGGAGGACGAAATAGAATCACTGAGTTCGTTGGCTGTCATTCCGCCCTC
>NW_016107892.1:915650-923490 GCF_001604975.1 Cebus imitator | reverse complement strand
TCTTGCCATGATCGCCAGGTTGGTCTCAAACTACTGGGCTCAAGCAGTCCGCCTCCTTTGGGCTCCCAAAGTACTGGGATTACAGGCATGAGCCACTATGCCTGGCCTTTTTTTTTTTTTTTTTTCCTTTTTCAACGTTTTCTTCCTAATACAGCGGACTTCAATACCTGCTCTGGTTGACCATTTAGTTTTCCCTGTTGTCTGCTTGGTGATTGATTTAGTGATTTCTCAACAGGTAGTAAGCTGTAAAGCTTAAGAATAATTATCATCTTGTTGAGTACATACCCTCCCAAATGCACCATAATTGTGAGCTGTGAAATTCTCTTCATTCATGGCTCAATAAGTCTGGGCCTAGGCTCTCCTAAGCCAAAGATAACTGCCAGTCTATTCTCTAGTCATCTCTCTGAAGCATTTTCCCAGATTTTCCTAAGCATGCCAGGGGCTAGAATAGGTATGTAACCATGTAGCAATTCACATTTTGAGTGTTTATTTCACACGCTACTGTTACCAAATTCCAGAATGGCAGTGATCTGTGGAGCTGTTAGCCCATTAGGCTCTAGAGAGCATTCATTTTCGCCTGTAAGTAACTTCAGTCCAGTGCATTTATTGTTTCTTAAAGTTTGCCTGTCAGTCATGGATATTTAACTGATACAGCTCTTGCAAAGACCTGCAGATTCCCATGTTGCTTCCAACTTTTCTCATAAAAAGATGAATATACTTTGGTTTTTGTCAACAAATGTCATAAGTAACATTGGTAATCATTCAGTAGTGATATTTGGTTTTTGTCAACAAATGTCATAAGTAACATTGGTAATCATTCAGTAGTGATTTTCCTACCAGCTCACCACAGCATTTTGTAGCTTTTCTAAACTGCCACCAAGAATTTTTGGTGTAAATAACTTCTATCCTAGAATATTGGAAGTCTTTCATGTTTCTCTCATCTAGATTACCAGCTTTTTTTTTTTTAGGATAATAGAAGTTTGTGGTTTTTTCCTTTATTTCCTTTTGATTATGGCTCTCTGATAAATTTGTGATGAGGTCATACACCTAACCTATGATCCCACAGGTGTTCCAGTGAAGACCCTGTGGGATCATAGGTTAGCTGTATAAGGACCAGAGGACAAATCAGTGACACAAAATGATTCCAGTTCTTTAACTTGGCAAAAGGGAACCCAAACGAGTAAGGATTATAGTTTTCATCTGTGCTTTCTGTTACTAAAGATTTCTACCCCAACACCAGGTGTGGTGGCTCACACCTGTAATCCTAGCACTTTGGGATGTCGAGGTGGATAGACTGCTTGAGTTCAAGACCAGCCTGGCCAACATGGCAAACCTTGTCTCTACTAAAAATATAAAAATCAGCTGGGTACCGTGACTCAGGCCTATAATCCCAGCACTTTGGGAGGCTGAGGCGGGTGAATCACAAGGTCAGGAGTTCAAGACCAGCCTGGCCAACATAATGAAACCCCGTCTCTACTAAAAGTACAAAAAATTAGCTGGGTGTGGTGGCAGGCACTGTAATCCTACCTACTCTGGAGTGTGAGGCAGGAGAATGCCTTGAACCCGGGAGGTTTCAAGGTTACAGTGAGCCAAGATTGCACCTTTGCACTCCAGCCTGGGTGACAGAGCAAGATGTGGTCTGGGTGACAGAGCAAGACTCAGTCTCAAAAAACACACACGCACACACGCGCACATGCACGCACACAATTAGCCAAGAGGTAGCTCGTACCTGTAATCCCAGCACTTTGGGAGGCCAAGGCTGGCAGATCACAAGGTCAAGAGATTGAGATCATCCTGTCCAACATGGTGAAACCCCATCTCTACTAAAAATACAAAAAATTTTATCCAGGCATAGTGGCAGGTGCCTGTAATCGTAGCTACTTGGGAGGCTGAGGCAAGAAGAATTGCTTGAACCTAGGCGGTAGAGGTTACAGTGAGGCAAGATCACACCACTGCACTGTAGCCTGTCAACAGAGCAAGACTTCATCTCAAAAAAAAAATTAGGAGTGCTGGCACATGCCTTTAGTCCCAGCTACTCAGGAGGCTGAGGCAGAAGAATCATTTGAACCTGGGAAGTGGAGGTTGTAGTTAGTGGAGATCATGCCACTGCACTCCAGCCTGGGTGATCTCTGTCTCAGGAAAAAAAAAAAAAAAGATTTCTACTCCAAAATACCATCTGCTGCTTATCTGTAGTAATAATGATCTTTCACGTCTATAAAATGCTTTGCAGTTTACCCAGTATTCTCCCGTATATTATTTCTTTTTTTTCTTTTTCTTTTCTATACCACCTCAGAACATGCCACATTAATATTATTATTTCTTATAATTTTTTGCAGTTAGAGAAACCGAAACTTAAAGGTAATCAATATGTCCATCTTCTCGAAGCTAATCTGTCAGAGCCAGAACTATTAATAGAACTCACTTCTTTTGGTTTTAATTTAGAGCCTTTTCATCTACTCCTGTCCTCAAAGGCAGGAAAAAAAAATACATGAAGCATCTACTCTCATGTCTTTCCTTTATTCCATGGCAGGACAGAAAAGTAAATGATAAAGAATATAGTCTCATTTCTAGCTGCATAATGACAAGTATTTTTCTATATACTTAATGTGCAAGCTTGAGTTTGTTTACCTCTTGGTTGTAGAAAAGTAGTTGAGGAAAATAGGAGATTATTAGTACTGTAACCTTGTTTTTTTGCAACTGATGTTTCTTCAAGGTAAATGAAATTGCACATGTGCTTTTGACAATACCAGCACACTTGACAATACCATTGTCTTTGCAGGAAAATTCAAATTCTAGATTCTTACGACCAAATTAGGTCTCTCGTTGAAAATGTTCTTTATTTACTCTTTTCCACTTAATTCTGACTTTGCTATGAGCACCACGTTTAGTAATCTGATTAACATGTAGGCAGATAAAAGCAAAGATGCAGGAAAAAGATTCACATTCATGTTGTAAAGACCTCCAAGGATTAAGCCAGGCACAGTGGCTTAAGCCTATAATCCCAGCACTCTGGGAGGCCGAGGCAGGTGGATCATGAGGTCAAGAGATGGAGACCATCCTGGCCAACATGATGAAAACCCCTCTCTACTGAAAATACAAAAACTAGCCGGTGTGGTGGCGAATGCCTGTAGTCCCAGCTACTCGGGAGGCTGAGACAGGAGAATTGCTTGAACCCGGGAGGCAGAGGTTTGCAGTGAGCTGAGATCGAGCCACTACACTCCAGCCTGGTGACAGAGTGAGTCTGTCTTAAAAAAAAAAAAGATCTCCAAGGATTAGTAAGAACGTAGATAAGCAGTCCCCACAGTGACCCAAATAGACAAATCTGCAATCAAGGTGGAGAAACCAGTTGGAAAAGTATTTGCCAAGAGCTCTTGAGTTTGGCTAGTGACAACTGTCGACAACTTTTTTGGAGTACATTGTGGTAAATAAGACTGAGGAACTGATTGTATGAAGAAGACACTGCTCTTCCCTAGCACTTAAGTGACTTGCTTTCTTCCCTCTTAATTTGTTTTAATCCAGCTTCAGACACTGATTCAGGAGACTGACCCTGGTGCAGATTATCGCATTGATCGAGCTTTGAATGAAGCTTGTGAATCTGTAATCCAGACAGCCTGCAAACACATAAGATCCGGAGACCCAATGTAAGTTATCTTATGCATGGTATTTATCCGTATTGTATTTTACTTGGCAGCACAAGGAACATTCCTTCAAATGACTTTTGGATGGTTTGAGATCTTAACTGAAATTTTGTTGAACAGGTTGAACATATACCAACTTTCAGTAAAACTAGTATTGGAATTGAAACCTAGGATCTGCCTCTCCCTGATACAGAGACCCTGGATCCAGTATTGTGATGGTGTTTTATTGACAGTGACTGAGCATATATGGACTTGTATATTAGGTTACTGAATAATTTTATATAATGATCAAATAAAAATGAGAGAGAGAAATACTCAGGATAAGTGACACATACTTTGGCACTCTGTAGTTTTCAACCTAGTTGTATATTGACTCATTGTATACATTGGCTACTTGGTAATCATCAGACAATACTTGAGGTCGCACGCGGTGGCTCCTGCCTGTTATCCTAGCACTTTGAGAGTCCGAGACGGGCAGATCACGAGGTCAAGAGATCAAGACCATCCTGACCAATATGGTGAAACTCCATCTCTACTAAAAATACAAAAATTAGCTGGGTGGGGGTGGACTGTGGTTGTAGTCCCAGCTACTTGGGAGTCTGAGGCAGGAGAATCACTTGAACCTGGGAGGTAGAAGTTGCAGTGAGCTGAGATCGCGCCATTGCACTCCAGAAAACAAAATGTGGCAGTTGGAGGGAATGGTAATGGACAAAACGAATACTAGAGTTGCATCTAAGATCTAGAAAAGCTGAATAAATGCTATATTAAAGTATTAATTCTTATACTTTAGTTTTATTTTTTATTATGTAAAAACAGCTCCATGGCTGGGTACAATAACTCATGCCTGTAATTCCGGTGTTTTGGGAGGCCGAGGTGAGAGGATCACTTGAAGGCATGAGTTTGAAACCAGCCTGGGCAGTATAGCTAGGCAACATAAAAGTTTTTAAATTAGCTGGCATGGCGGCATATGCCTGCAGTCGCCTCTACTTAAGAGGTTGAGGTGGGAGGATTGCTTGAGCCCAGGAGTTCAAGGTCACAGTGAGCTGTGATCTACCACTGCACTCCGGCCCAGATGACAGAGTAAAACCTTGTCTCAAAAAACCAAACCAAAACAAAACCAGCTGCAAAATAAGAACAGCTTCCGAAGGGTGGAGAGGGAAAAAAAAAAAAAAGAACGGCTTCCTTATTCTGCAAAAATTTTTGTAGCCAGCAGTTGGCCATACCCAATAACAAAGTGAATATAGTCCATGTTTATCTCATTCTGCTGTGCAAGAACTGCTGTTATCATGCTGTGCTAGAGAATTATAAAATTAGATTCTTCTTTTAAAGCTTTCTGTGTGGTTAAACACACTTAAAACTAATTAAGAATATTTACTGGCTGGGCGCAGTGGCTCACGCCTGTAATCCTAGCACTTTGGGAGGCCAAGACAGGCACATCACCTGAGTTTGGGAGTTTGAGACCAGCCTGATCAACATGAAGAAACCTTATCTCTACTTAAAAAATGCAAAATTAGGCTGGCATGGTGGCACATGGCTGTAATCTCAGCCACTTGGGTGGCTGAGGCAGGAGAATCGCTTGAACCTGGGAAGCGGAGGTTGCGGTTAGCTGAGATCGCGCCATTACACTCCAGCCTGGACGACAAGAGCAAAACTCCGTCTAAAGAAAAAAAAAAAAAAAAGGAATATTTACCAATGTAAAAATAACCACATCAACCAAAGAGGGGCCTGGGGAGAGGGAAAAAGGAAGGAAGAACTGCTGCAGTTGAAAATAAATTGAGATACTTATCAGTTATCCTTTTCTGGGTCCTGATTTGAACAAACTTGTAAAATAATAATAATAATTGAAATAATTTGAAAACTAACAGGATATTACGTGACAGCAAAGTTTTTTAAATAGTTTCATGGTGGTGTGATAATGGTGTTAAGTTCTTATATTTTAAAGAAACATGCTGAAATATTTACAAATGAAATGATAAAAGTATCTGGGATTTTGCTAGAAAATATCAGCAAAGGGGCCTAGAGTTGAAACAGACCTGGCCATAGATTGATAAAGTAATGGCGAGGGAACGTGGCTGTTACATGATTCTCTACTTTTGTGTGTGTTGGAAAGTTTTCATAACCAGTTAAAAATACAGCAGCTGCACACTGCCCCGGTGCATGCAGAGTCTTAAGTGCTGAGTGGCTCTGAAGTTGATAGAAGGCATAATCACTGTTAGGTTCAGTTAATTTGAGTGATTCTCAGAAAAATAAATTTGATTGCCCTAAGAAAATAGCTAAAAGGCTTTTTCTACAGACCAGGGAAATATTATGTAGACATCGAGTTCTGAAAACTTCTCTCCTGTTGTAATTTTACTCATTTTATGGCTAGGATTTTGTCATGCTTGATGGAACATTTATACACAGAGAAGATGGTGGAAGATTGTGAACACCGTCTCTTAGAGCTGCAGTATTTCATCTCCCGGGATTGGAAGTGAGTATTTTGAAGCCAAAGTGAATGTATTGCCTCAGCCTGTTCTCCTGTGTAGTCATAATTACCTGTATTTATTCAAATAATCAGTAGGAAACTCTTTTTGTTCAGTTTTGGGACAGCTAACATACTCCAGTCTCCTGAAAAAGACTAATGCTTTATCACTTTCAGAACATAATCTAAAAGCAGAATGAGCCTGCTCCCATTCTGTACCACACATCCTTGTTCACCAGTACGTTGGAAGTCAGGGTCAAAATGTTTCTGATACCACAAAGACCTGTCTAGAAAGAATGATGGCACCTGTAGGGGTGGCAGAAGCACCTTCAGATACGTCTCTAGGAAGATAATAGTGCACTTGTATTTTTATTGATTTGCAATGGATATGGGAATTTGTTTTTATTTCTTTATTCAAAGTTATTAAGTCTATCTTAAGAGGTTTTTGTCAATAAGTGACAACTTCTTGATTCTCCAATTTCCTTCTCATTCTGTTAACACAAAGTGATGGGGATGGGAGGACGAGCCAGAATCACTGAGTTCGTTGGCTGTCATTCCGCCCTCTTTCCTTGTCTCACTTGCTCACCCCACCTCCAAAACAGCCAGTACTGGATCCGACTGCTTCTCTAGCTTTTCATGTCCAGTGGCTTCTCCATTCAGTTGTTAAGCCACCATGGTGTGGTAGTTAACTTTTTTTGGTGATTAATATATATTTTGGCCAGGCACAGTGGCTCACACCTGTAATCCCAGCACTTTGAGAGACCTAGGCAGGAGGAAAGCTTGAGGTCAGAAGTTTAAGGCCAACCTGGTCAACATAGCTAGACCTTGTCTCTACAAAAACTGACAATAATTAGCCAGGTATGGCAGTGTGTGCCTGTAGTACTGGCTAGCCACTCAGGAGGCTGAAGCAGGAGGATCACATGAGCCCAGGAGCTCTAGGTTATAGTGAGCTGTGATTATGCCACTGCATGCCGACAGTGAGACCCTATCTCAGAGAGAGAGAGAGAGAGAGTGTGTGTGTGTGTGTGTGTGTGTTTTGCCCTCACACTTTACTAGAAAGAGATTACCTGAAGATTCAATGTATTCTCATTTCTGTTTCTTCAAATTAGCTCTGGAAAGGACCACAGAAAGTTGGGCTATAATTTCCCTTTGCTCACTCAGGCCATCTAAACCTAAATAGTCTACTGAGTATATTGCCTTAATCTAAATCGCATTTTCTCGTCTTCTTTAATTCCTTCCCCCCTAATAAAAAAAAAAAGTGCTGCATAGTTACTCATTAAATATTAGCTCTTCGTGGTTACTCATTAAATATTAGCTTTTTTCTCCCATTAAATAGCCCTTTACCCAAGTTGACAATATAATATGGACAGAATTAAGCATGTCCTGGTCTGATTTGGAGAAGAAGCAGGCTCATCGTTTAATCCAGTGTGTCCAGATTCAGAGTTAAATGTCAAGGCTTATACATTGATAAGCACCCTCAAGTAAACCAAAAAGATAACCACCTTACCTTGCACGGGAAGAAGACAAAATTGAATAGGAGACTATCTTGCCATTTCCTGATCATACTGAGTCTAATATATTCCATAGGATTGAACTTCATTCATACTTAGAAAAAGGTATTTAGAGGCCGGGCGCGGTGGCTCAAGCCTGTAATCCCAGCACTTTGGGAGGCCGAGGCGGGTGGATCATGAGGTCAAGAGATCGAGACCATCCTGGTCAACATGGTGAAACCCCGTCTCTA
>NW_016107892.1:906874-915484 GCF_001604975.1 Cebus imitator | reverse complement strand
ACACACAGACACAGACATACACACATAAATGCATCTCAAAAAAAAAAAAAAAAAAGAAAAAGGTATTTAGTAAAAAGTATTAAGTAAAACGTTGTGAATTGCCTGGTGTTGGCTACAACTCTAGTTTTCTGTTTTCAACCAGGGCATGTGAGTGCTAAGTCTGTTCTTAAAATGTTAGGTATCTAACATAGCCAAGATAACATCTTTGAAGGAGAATTTAAATCTTCTGTAGAAGGTTAACAAACCTGTAGAAGTTTATCCTCCTCCCTAGGTCTCCTACAATGCTGAATAGTGTATGTTCATTAAGAACAGAATTCATGGGCCTGTAATCCCAGCACTTGGGGAAGCCAAGGCAGGCTGATTGCTTGAGCTCAGGAGTTTGAGACCTGCTTGGGCAACATGGTGAGACCCTGTCTCTACCAAAAATACCAAAAAATAGCTGGATGTCTTCCTGTTGCTCCAGCTACTTGGGCAGCTGAGGTGGGAGGATTGTTTCAAGCCTACAGGGCAGAGATTGCAGTGAGCCAAGATAGTGACACTGCCCTCCAGCCTGGGTGACAGAGAGAGAGACCCTGTCTCAGAAAAAAAAAAAAAAAAGAAGAGTATACTTTTACATATCTTCTGTCTCCACAACACTGGAAGTGATTATCAGTGAGTATACAAGCAAGCACCTCGTAAAAACCCTTAGCCTGTTTTAGAAGGAAATGTCTATTAATTAGTGGTTATCTTTTAACTCTTAACCTTATAGGCTGGACCCTGTCCTATACCGCAAGTGTCAGGGAGATGCTTCTCGTCTTTGCCACACCCACGGTTGGAATGAGACCAGTGAACTTATGCCTCCTGGAGCTGTGTTCTCTTGTTTATACAGACACGCCTACCGCACTGAGGAACAGGGAAGGAGGGTATGCAGTCAATACTGACTTCATTTCTTCTTACTGTCATTTGTTTTTTTAGTTGTTTGCTGTATATTATTCTGATTTCAGTCATCTTAGGAAAACTTTTTTTAGACTATTTTGTGGGGAAAAGGTTCTATACTTCGAGAAACTTCTTCATTCTATTTTTAGGGGAGAAAGTTTTCTACACTTCTAGAAACTTATTTTTTAGACTATTTTGTGGGGAGAAGGTTCTACACTTCTAGAAACTTCATCATTCTATGAGTGTACCTAGAATTGCCCTACCAGTTTCTATCATCTGATTTTATGTTTTTAACAAAGTGAATAGGGGAAGATTTCCGGATTTTTTTCTTTAAATTCCCAAAATCTGAATCACAAATGGACAATTAAATTCTGCTGTCCTAATTTTATTTAGCTTCAAGGATCCATTGGAAGCTTTTAGTCAGGCCACAAATCGCTTTTACGCTTCTGTTCTTGGCAGCTGAACATATTCGCATTGTCTGCCCATGAACTGGTTGGAGCAGAAACCTCCATACCTCAGTCTCCTGGTATTTGTCTGCCCCAACTGCTGCCTTTTGTTGGGATGTTTGTGTGGGAGCATCGGCTGCTTCCCCGGGTACACTGACATGTGCTTGTTCTCCAAGATGGCTTTCTCCACCTTCTGAGATACTCCATTATCAGTCCTCCCTTTGTTCCAGAGAATAGAGATGGTATCACTTCTCATCCATCCTTAGAAATACCCCTTCTGCGCTTAATGCAAAAGCCTGGCTGTCTCTAATTCAGAATGAGGGGACTCAGAAGGAAATGGCATACTTCAGTTGCTGCACCCTAACCCAATGTTTATACTGCTGTGTAAGAAAACATGGCAATTTGTTGTTACTGTTTTTTTTTTCTCTCTTGTATAATGACCCTGTCATTAACCATGGGGACTCCCAAATCCTGGCATCTTTCTAGCCACTATAGTGACTGGAAAATAGGAGATTTCTTCTCTTTTAAATAAGAAAGAGTTGCTGGGGTGTTAGTTTTCTTTTCTTTTTTTTAATTGAGGTGAAATTCACGGAACATAAAAGTAACTTTTTTTTTTTTTTTTTCCCACAGAGTCTTGCTCTGTTGCCGAGCCTGGAGTGTGCTGGTGCAATCTTGGCTCAGTGCAACCTCTGCCTGCTGGGTTCAAGCAGTTCTCCTGTCCCAGCTTCCCAAGTAGCTGGAATTAAAGGAGCCTGCCATCATGTCTGGCTAATTTTTTTTTTCTTTTTGTATTTTTAGTAGAGATGGGGTTTCACCATGTTGGCCAAGTTGGTCTCGAACTCCTGACCCCAGGTGATCCTCCCACCTCAGCCTCCCGAAGTGCTGGCATTACAGGCATGCGCCACCGTACCCAGCCAAATTAACCATTTTAAAAAGAAAAATTCAGTGGCATGTAGTACATTTACAGTGTTGTATGGTCGTCATATCTATCTAATTTCAAAACATTCCATGACTCCAAAAGGAAATACCATGTCCATTAAACAGTTACTCTCCATTCTTCCTGTCCCAGGTATGCTGCCCTTTTTTTTTTCTTTTTTGCAAGAGAGACTGTACCTGTCAATAACAGCTTTCTCATGGCCCTTGGAAAAATACTGGTTTTCACCTATGCTAATTCTGCATCGCTCATCTAGAAGAGTCCAGTCTTGTCTCATAATAACTGTTGTGTCTACATTTGCCTGCTTTTTCTGATTTAGGTCAGTTTGAACTCAGTTCTCCTAAGTCAAGTATATATGCTCTCTTGAATTGGACCTGACTTTCTACTTGGCATTCATACACTGGCAAATTATTTTGCTAAACAAACCAACAAACAAAAAACTTGCAACTAACCTAGTCTGAATGAAGCCAGTTCACTTTTATCAGGATACTCTCATAAAGGAATGTTTTTTATATGGTATATTAGAAACTGCTGAATATATATAATCACATTTCTAAAGATAAGGCCTTTTTGAAGCCTCCTGCAACATTTAACTTTTATTCTGGAAGATATTTGAGGTATAAAATTTGGGAGATAAAATACAGGATTATTAGTTTCCTCATAACAGGTTTATCGCATATCTTTGTGTTTTTGTTTTGTTACCTTTCAAGTACTTAGCTCATTTTTTTTCTCATGCAGCTCTCACGGGAGTGCCGAGCTGAAGTCCAAAGGATCCTACACCAGCGTGCCATGGATGTCAAGCTGGATCCTGCCCTCCAGGATAAGTGCCTGATTGATCTGGGAAAATGGTGCAGTGAGAAAACAGAGACTGGACAGGTAGGTGACATCACTCTCTGTTTATCTTACAGTAATGATGATCTTAATGTTTAATGTTTTATCCAGAGTACAAACACCAGAAAATCCATCTCTCTTTACCTTACAGATGTGATTTGTTGTATTAGTCAATATTTTCTGTAGAAGAACTTCTCAGGAAAATTTTCTCTTTGGTCTATGTATCAGGAATAGTTGGCAGCTAGTTTGTCTTTGCATTATGATTATTGTATTTTGTAATTGATTATTTTCCCTCCTCCTGTTGCTTCTTAAAATGTCTAGAGCCAAAGATATGGCCTGCCTCTTGCAGGTATATAAGATTTCATAGTAGGCGTTTTTGTAGTAAGCTTACTACTGGCTCCATTTCACATCCTCTTAACATGTTTTCCTTTCCTTTTTGTTCCTCATCTTTACTCATTTCACTCATTTTTAATTCATTTTCTCTGTTAAGTTCTTTTGAGATAAGCAGGGTGGAAATCTATGCGTATGTGAGCATTGGTCTGCATGAAGAGTGAGCATGCCCTGGAACAGGCCCATAAAATACATAGAAATGGATTTTTTTCTCATCTGGCTGGCAAAATTGAAGCTTAGAAAAGCTAAGTGTATGTATTTCCTTACCTAAAATTCGGTTCGTTTCATTATAAAGCCTCTCCATGTAGGAGCAGGCCCTATAAATTACCTGCCTGCTGTGATTGGCTCCTTAGTACTGTGTCCTAGTTTAAGGGAAAGAAGGAAAGATACATGACTATAGGTTACATGGGAAGCTAGCATGTCTTCCATCTGAAAGCAGGATACTCAGCAGTAGAATAGCTGCATGTTTAAAGCCACATAAATACTCAAGGAACTCAGGTTTCCAGGTTCCATTTGTACCACTACAAAACCTCTTCTGGAAGTACAGTATGAAAAAGTCACACATACTGGAGTTGGACGTTTTAAAGAAGAAACGTGGTTGTCCACTCAGGTCTGTTGAGCATAGGAGTATCATTTTCAGCAGCCTGTTTCCTGAGCTTGCTACAATTCTGTTGGGTTTATTATTAGAAAATGCCAATAGTTGAGCTTTCTGTTTCCTCTGTCCAATGAAGCAAGGGATATGATGATTTGGAATCCCAGAAAACAGTTTCCTTTAGAACTCCCAGTGAAGTATAAACTTTAGAAAGCTGCCCTACATTGCAGCCTATCGTGGAAAAGCTAAACTTAAGGATTTTTTTCTTTTTTTGACAGAGTTTCACTTTGTCACCCAGGCTGGAGTGTTAGTGGCATGATCTCGGCTCACTGCCACCTCTGCCTCCTGGGTTCAAGCAATGCTCTTGCATCAGCCTCCTAAGTAGCTAGGATTACAGCACCGGCCACAACGCCCAGCCAATTTTTGTATTTTAGTAGAGATGGGGTTCCACCATGTTGCCCAGGCTGGTCTCCAACTCCTGCGCTCAGGCAACCTGTGCATCTGGCCTCCCAAAGTACTAGGATTACAGGCGTGAGCCACTGCGCCCAGCCAGGATTCAGATTCCATTAATAGGATCTTTCTCTTAGCTATTTATTTTACCTCCAAAAGTTCAGTGCGTTTTCCTTTAGTTTTTTTTTTTTCTTCTTCTTCTTCTTCTTCTTCCATTCTGGCTGTTCTATAATTCCCACAACTCTTTCCTTCTCATTCTGATTCTGATTCTGAAACAGAGCGATTCTTGCAGAATAGTCAGTAAATTAAACTTGATCCTTTAACAGAGCACTTTGCAGAGAAATAGCTGTTGATATGCTCTGGGAAAGTGAGCTGATGTTGTACTTGAAACCTCTAAGCCTCTAAAAGGAATAGTAACAGACTAGTGTACAGATAATTCCAGCTCAGTTTCCAAAGCCCAGACAAGATAGCTTTTAGGTACCTAAACCCTAGTGTGTTCACTTGTTTTCCTTCAGAGGATCCTTTTGATGTGTACTGGAGTTAGAATCCCAGATCTGACTTACAGGAGTTATCAATTCTATCCTGTGTTCTGGACCCCCGGTCCCCAACTACTTTGCCAATAAAGAGTCTTAAAATAATCTGTGCTCTTCACTGTGAATTTGTCTGATGATCATTAATAAAGTACGCATTTAAAATGTGAGGTAAAAGGTTATCAAAGCACAGATTCAAAATGGAATCAAGGCCTGATAAGGTTTTTAGACTTTGATTCTCCTTCACTTGTAAATTTGGCCTTCTGAGGGATTTGCATGGCTCTTTTTTTTGAGATGGAGTTTGACTCTTGTCGCTCAGGCTGGAGTGCAGTGGCATGAACTTGGCTCACTGCAACCTCTGCCTCCTAGGTTCAAGCCATTCTGCTGCCTCAGCCTCCCGAGTAGCTGGGGTTACAAGCACCCGCCACCACGTTAGCCTAATTTTTTTATTTTTAGTAGAGACGGGGTGTCGCCATGTTGACCAGGTAGGTCTCAAACTCTTGACCTTAGGTGATCAGCCCACTTCGGCCTCCCATAGTGGTGGGATCACAAGTGTGAGTCACAATGCCTGGGCTTTGCGTGGCTCTTGTACCCACTTAGCCCTCATAACCAGCCTGCTACATCAAGTAATTATCTTTCCAACATTCTTAGTTTGGAGGATTAAACAAAGCTTTTATGTTCTGTTCAATGAAGTAGTTTTAAAAAGAAGAGAAAGGGCAAAGTGCAGTGTCTCACACCTGTAATCCCAGCACTTTAGGAGGCCGAGGTGGGCAGAGGTCAGTTCCAGACTAGCCTAGGCCAAAATGGCGAAACCCCATCTCTACTAAAAATGCAAAAAAATTAACTGGTCATGGTAGCAGGTGCCTGTAATCCCAGCTACTCAGGAGGCTGAGGCAGGAGAACAGCTTGAACCCTGGAAGCGGAGGTTGCAGTGAGCTGAGATCATGCCATTTCACTCCAGCCTGGGCAACAGAGCAAGACTCCATCTCAAAAAAAAAAAGAGAGAGAGAGAGAGAGAAAGGACCACTGAAAAGGGAAGTGTCATGACACTGCTATCTATATTTACATTTCCTTTATTCATGTATGCGACTAATAAATGCCAGTGGCTTGCCTTTATGTTTGTAGGAGCTTGAGTGCCTCCAGGACCATCTGGATGACTTGGTGGTGGAGTGCAGGGATATAGTTGGCAACCTCACCGAGTTAGAATCAGAGGTAAGTGGTATGCAGCTTACTCATTGGAAGAGTGGCTTCCAGCAGCCTGGCATTTTGTGCTTGGTTCTACTGTTTCTAGATTCCTGAGAGTGCAGATTCTCTGTCAATCAAAAGAAACCTATCAGATTCTCCCTATTTGCTTTATAAAGAAGTATATTGTGGTGCTTTGTGAACTCCTTCCCTCATTTCTCTAGAGCAACATTCTATACAGCCCTTTGGTTTCCTTCATAAATGAGATATATCACAGTCATTAGACCTGCCTTTGTTTCCCCCTTAAGATAGCAGCTGCACTTCAAATCACTTAATCACATTTAAGAGCAATCTACAGATTCCCATTCTCCTACCCTGTGCTCTTTAGGTCATTTGGTAGTATTTGTGTGTTTCAGAGCATAAAAGCTGGGGACTTCCAGTAAACATGAAGATTGAATACAGATGTTTATCCCTGTTCCATCCTGAAACTCCGTAAAATATTAAAAATGGGATTAGAAACCCTTATAAAGCACTGGCACATTATTTAGAAATTCAGAAGAGAGCAGCTAAAAATGTTACAGTTGTTTTGTGAGGGCAGAAATCAGAGAAGTGGGGAACTACCATTTTGTTGTAAACCTTTTAGTACTCTTTGAATTGTCATAATTGGCATTATGTAAAATTACATTTCTCAACCAATTCCTTTTGCTTTCTAGTTTTCAGAAGTTGGTTGCCTTCTCTCATTTTGTCATCTCTCACATTATCATTGTCATCATGGACTTAGAAGAACAGTCTGGGGTGTATAGCTCTTTAAAGGAAGGTGTTCTTTCAGGAGCTAGTGCTACATGGGTTTTTCTGCTTAAAGGCATTATTAGTCTGTGTTCAGCAGAAACAGTGGTTTGGCATCTGCTTTGAGGGCAGTGCTCTGGCTTATGAGCTTATAAACTGAAGATGGATATCAGTTACCACTATTTTCATTTTGAACTGCTTAGCATTTTGGAAAAATCTCCAGAAGCTTTGCATACTCTAATGTCATTACTAAATTTGTTTTTACCTCACTTTTCTTAATTCTGCCTTCTCATTTGTTCAGGCAGAAAGGGAATATGCCTCTAAAAATTTGCCTTTCAAAGTATAACAGAGGAGCAGTTCTTTATTTATTCTCGGGCTCTCTAACTCAAATACTAGAATCGTTTCCAAAAGTACATATTACATTATTTGCCCATCAAATATTACTGATTCAGAAAGAGAAACTGCTTCTCCTCCATCCTGGCTCTTTCTAAAGCAGAATTATTAACATATTTAATCTTCTACAGGATATTCAAATAGAAGCCTTGCTGATGAGAGCCTGTGAGCCCATAATTCAGAACTTTTGCCACGTAAGTGATGTCTGGAGGAATAAGGGTTAAAAACAGAAACAGATTCACAGGGACTCTGCCCTGAGTATCTTGGACTCATCTCTGTCTTCAGCATATATTACTCTTGAATGATAGCCAGCTTTGACAAGTTAAAATTTAAAATGTAAACAGGCCGGGTGTGGTGGCCAATACCTGTAATCCCAGCATTTCGAATCTAGGAGAGTGGATAACTTGAGCCTAGGATTTCAAGACCAGCCTGGGCAACCTCGCAAAACTCCATCTCTACAAAAAATTAGCTGGGCGTGGTGGCACGCGCCTGTAGTTCCAGTTACCCAGGGGGCAGAGGTGAAAGAATCACTTGAGCCCAGGAAGTCAAGGCTGCAGTAAGCCTTAAATGCGCCACTGCACTCCAGCCTAGGCAACAGAGTGAGACCCTGTCTCAAAAAAAAAAAAAAAGTAAACAAGATCAAGAGAGAGGTGCCATCATCCTGGAGCCATGTTTGATTAGCCTTTGCAGGTAAGCAGGTATGTGGCTACCAGCAGTTATTGAGATGCCTTTTTTTAAGAAGAGATGGAACAGCGAAGCCCCCATTAGTATGGCAGAGTTGATTCCAGTTCATCAGCCTAGGAACTGTTAGCATCAGCTCAGGAATTGTTAGCAGTAATAGTGGCTCTTCCTTCCAGTTGTCTCCTAGTACCTCAATATTGACCGAATTCTGATTATTTCATATTCATTTATTGAACTGCTTAAATTACAGGAGTGAAACATACCCAGGAACCACTGGGATCTGACAGTTGGGAGACTATATCAGAGATTATCCCAAAAGCTAGGTGCTAACATCATACAAGAAAAGTTTAAAAAAAAAAAAAAAAAGCGTATAGTCTTGTCTCATGCAGAACATGCCACTGAATGTATACCTTTGTGATTTCTCAGGCTTATTTTTGATACAATTTATGGTGTGTCTTTTTTTTTTTTTTTTTTTTTTTT
>NW_016107892.1:904351-906844 GCF_001604975.1 Cebus imitator | reverse complement strand
TTTTTTTTTTTTTTTTTTTTTTTTGTGAGGGCCTCTAGAATCAACCCTGCTTGCATTTATTTAGGACTGGGCTAAATAAAGCTTTGTTCATTAATTGTTACCAATGAAGTGTAAATGTGTGCTGTCTTCCCCAGGATGTGGCAGATAACCAGATAGACTCTGGGGACCTGATGGAGTGTCTGATACAGAACAAACACCAGAAGGACATGAATGAGAAGTGTGCCATTGGAGTCACCCACTTCCAGCTGGTCAGTGACATCTAGCTGCCGATTTCCCATCATAGCTGCCTGGATGGTGACTGAATCTCTTTATTTTTTGGAACATCAGAGGACCTCTGATGTTCTGTTAAAAACCATTTTTTCCAGCTGGGTGTGGTGGCTCATGCCTATAATCTCAGCACTTTGGGAGGCCGAGGTGGGTGGATCACTTGAGGTCAGGACTAGCCTGCCTAACTAGCCTCCCCCATCTCCACTTAAAATACAAAAAAATTAGCCAGACGTGGTAACATGTGCCTGTAATCCCAGCTACTGGGAAGGCTGAGGCAGGAGAATCACTTGAACCTGGGAGGCAGAGGTTGCAGTGAGCTATCACACCTCACTGCACTCCAGCCTGGGCGACAGAGCAAGACTCTGTAGGTAGGTAGGTAGGTAGGTAGGTAGGTAGACAGATGACAAGAGTCTGTCTCCGGATGGATGGATGGATGGATGGATGGATGGATGGATGGATGGACAGACGGACTCTGTCTCCAGATAGAAAGATACATATATAGAGAGAGAGAGAGAGAGAGAAAACGCACTCAAGACTCTGCAGATGGATGGAGGATGGACAGATGGAGAGAGAGAGATGGCGATGCCCTGTCTCCAGAAAGAGAAAGATAGATAGAGAGACTCTGTATCCAGATAGATAGATAGATAGGTATAGATAGATAGATTAGATTAAGATAGATATAGAGAGATAGATAGATAGCCAGCCAGCCCACCCACCCAGAGCTGACATTTGAGTCAGATAGTTTGAGCTTTTTATAGTTACCACATGTAACTACAGGAAGTATTTCTGGTATAGCAAGAGCTTCCTTCGGAGGAAGATGAAATCTGGTCAGCTGTGTTAATTGACCTCTTGTTAGGGCACACAGCCTGCCTGACTGTGCATTGAGCAAGTGTTGTTGAGCGCCTCTGAAGTCGAGGCACTGGGGGACAGTGGTGAGATGGATAAGCCCCTTGCCCTTGTGGACTCTAGATTCTAGTAAGAGAAGATGCAAAAACAAGCGTGCAAATAAATGGATAGTCTTAGGTGGTTCTAGAAAAAAAAGCAGAATAAGGGGCTGGAGGGTGAAGAAGAAAGGGGGCTCCATAAAGAGGTACTTGAATAGAAACCTCAAAGAATAGCAGAGCAAACCATGCAAAGGACCAAGAGAAGAGTAATTTAGACAGAGGGAACAGCATGTGTGTGATTGGAATAACCGTGAAGCCAGTGTGCCTCTTGTGGGGGAATACTGGAGAGATTGGCAGGCTGTGGTGTCTCAGGTGTGGAGCAAGCCACACAAGGTCTTGTTAAACAGACATGTGAGAGCTGTATGAAACACGTCCCCTACCACTACTGACTACAACTTGCCACAGAACTTCCAACTTTCTTTTCACCCTTCAGGTGCAGATGAAGGATTTTCGGTTTTCTTACAAGTTTAAAATGGCCTGCAAGGAGGATGTGTTGAAGCTTTGCCCAAACATAAAAAAGAAGTATGTAGATTTTAATTGTTTTCATTCCACTTTCCCAAAGTCCCTCTTAGCTCCTGAATGAATATGTGAGATGTCAGGCAGCCCTCCTGCTACCTGGTGGGGTTGGGTCTGGGGGCCTCCTGCTCTCTCCTTTGATACTGTGGCAAACACTTGGACTGTCTGGACAGAGCATCTGGCAGTGGTAGGTGTCACGCGGAGATCCCATAGGCTAAAGGAGCATTTTTAATTGTTCCAGGTAAGGCCATCTGACTGATGAAGCAGGGATGGATTGTGTGCTTAGAGAAGCAGGGTGCAGTGTGAGTGAAAGAGGCGAATTGACTTCTTCCCTGCATCATCCCATTATGTCATCTCGTCTAAGATGCAGCAGTTTTTATACTTGGTTACTTAGTGACGAAACAGAATCTTTATTCATTTAAGAGTTAGGTCTTGGCCAGGCGCAGTGGCTCACACCAGTAATCCCAGCACTTTGGGAGGCCGAGGCAGGCGGATCATGAGGTCAAGAGATCAAGACCATTCTGGCCAACGTGGTGAAACCCCACCTCTTAAAAAAATTTTGTAGGCCGGGCGCGGTGGCTCACGCCTGTAATCCCAGCACTTTGGGAGGCTGAGGCGGGTGGATCACGAGGTCAAGAGATCGAGACCATCCTGGTCAACATGGTGAGACCCCGTCTCTTCTAAAAACTACAAAAAATTGGCTGGGCATGGTGGCGCGTGCCTGTAATCCCAGCTACTCAGGAGGCTGAGGCAGGAGAATTGCCTG
>NW_016107892.1:901628-903858 GCF_001604975.1 Cebus imitator | reverse complement strand
GTGTTGAACTGTCCTTGCACACATGTGCCCTCTCTGACTTCTCCTCCAATCAGGAATGTAGTCAGCGTTCAGGCTGCTGCCTGCCTTTCATGACACCCACAGTCAAATTGCACCCTTTAGCACCCTGAAAAAAACATGCATACAGCAAAGACATTCCCCAAAAGGACATCCTGAATTCTTAGTTAATGGTATGACCCCTGTCCCAGCGAGGCTCTCAGGTCATCTGCCCTTGTGTGGCTTCAGCTAGCTTCAAGCTTCTCCTTTCACTCACAGGGTGGACGTGGTAATCTGCCTGAGCACAACCGTGCGAAACGACACTCTGCAGGAAGCCAAGGAGCACAGGGTGTCCCTGAAGTGCCGCAGGCAGCTCCGCGTGGAGGAGCTGGAGATGGTAATGCCTCCCAGCCTCTGCTCCCAGAAACCGCAGTGGGCCAGGGCTTGGAAAGCTGGGGAGAGGCTAGGACAAGGGGGAGGCTTTTTAGCCTCTACTGTGAGGGTTAAGACTTGAAGTCTTGTGCTAAAGTTTCACCATACGACCATTAGCTTGCTGTGTCATTCTTTTTATTTTGATTGATAAAACCTTTCTTACCACACATGACAGGAAGTCCAACTGTAAGACAGGCTCTAATTAAGCATGTGATCCAGTCGCTGGATCAATAATGTCCTTGGGGGCTGGGCACAGGTGGCTCACGCAGATAATCTCAGCACTTTGGGAGGCCAAGGCAGGTGGATTGTTTAAGGTCAGGAGTTCGAAACCAGCTTGGCCAACATGAAGAAACCCTGTCTCCACTAAAGGAGATTTGGGCGAGCATGGTATGGCTCATGCCTGTAATCCCAGCATTTTGGGAGGCTGATGCGGTCGAATCACTCAAGGTCAGGAGTTCAAGACTACCCTGGCCAACATGGCAAAATCCCAACTCTACCAAAAAGACAAAACTTAGCCAGGTGTGGTGGCACACGCCTATCATGCCAGCTACTCAAGAGACTGAGGCAGGAGAATTGCTTGAACCCAGGAAACAGAGGTTGCAGTGAGCCAAGACCATGCCACTGCACTCCATCCTGGGTGACAGAGCAAGACTCTGTCTCAAAAAAAACAACAACAACAACAACAACAAAAAAAAAAAGAAACCTTATTTCAAGCTGGAAGGTTCGGTTCTCTAACTTTGAATCTAGCTCTTTAATTAAAGTAATAATAAAAGTAGAACCCTATATTTATATAGCGGTTTTGACTTTCCAAGTGATTTTCACATCTCGCAGAAATCCTTTGCAGGACTAGATATGGTGTTTCAGTGTAGACATGACATTCTATTTTGCAAAGAAGGTCCAAGACCATGCAGCCAGTTGGTGACAGAATTGAAAGTAAAGCCTGATTCTCTTGCTGCAAGGCCACTTTGCTGTGTAGAAGCCAGGGTCACTAGACAAGATGCAGCCACCAAATAAGTCTATAGAACATTTGACATCTCCACCCTAAACCAAGCTCACCTTTCCATGCTGGCTCCCTCATGCAGACAGAGGACATCCGCCTGGAGCCAGATCTGTATGAAGCCTGCAAGAGTGACATCAAAAACTACTGTTCCACTGTGCAGTATGGCAATGCTCAGGTAACTTTTTGCTTTTGCTTATTTATTTATTTATTTAAATTTTTTTAAATTTATTTTTATTTTTTATTTTTTGCTTTTATTTTTAAATTGTAAAATAATTTGAAGGTAATATTTAATATTTTCTCAAAAGCTGGTGCCCAAAAGAGGGTTACTTTGTAGTCATTAAGTTTTTGCAGTTAAGACAGGACCCATCTCATCCCATCCAACCTAATCATCCATTCTTAAACTACACCAGGCTGCTTTTTACAGAGTTTCTTCACCTTCACTCCTCTCTAATTCATTTTCTTCCCTTTTTCAGATTACCTCATCCTTCCCTACCTTGTCTGCCTAGTAAACTCTTAATGATCCTGCAGATGCCACCTCCTCTGTAGCATTCTCAGTGCTCTGCACCTCCAAAATTAACCATTTTCTCATTGTGTTCCCATTGCACAGAAGTTCTTAATTAGAGGTCACATCAGAATCACCTAGGACACTATTTTTTTTTAATACACAGAAACAAAACCCTATCCAGCTGGGCGCGGTGGCTCAAGCCTGTAATCCCAGCACTTTGGGAGGCCGAGGCGGGTGGATCACGAGGTCAAGAGATCGAGACCATCCTGGTCAACATGGTGAAACCCCGTCTCTACTAA
>NW_016107892.1:896868-900658 GCF_001604975.1 Cebus imitator | reverse complement strand
TTGGTCAGGCTGGTCTTGAACTCCTGACCTCAGGTGATCCGCCCGCCTTGGCCTCTAAAGTGCTTGGATTACAGGTGTGAGCCACCACGCCCGGCCCCCCATGTCTCTTTAACTTTTTCTTTGGTACTTTTCATTTCTTTGATACTACATTTTAGGTAATTATTTGATTCTCTTTCCCACCTTATAATTTATTCTTCAGTTCTGTCTATTCTGACACCACCAATCAGGTTTTGTTTTCCATTTCCTAGATTTCTCATTGCTTCTTTTCATAACCACCTGTTCTTGATTCTTACTTACTGTTGACTTCTGTGTTGTTCTGAGGATTTTAAATGTATTTTAAAATTCTTGTTTTGATTGCTCTATCACACCTTTCCCTCAGTTTTTGAGTCCTTGTTTCATTTTATTTATGACCTTTCTTATGATATTAGTGTTCCTCAACTACTTAGTGATTCCTGGTCGTGTCTTGAGGATTTCCCAGATGTCTGATGACTTCCTGCTATAGCCCAGCTGCTGCACCTTCCCATCTACTTTCCTTCTTTCTTTTCATAATATCTAAAGGTTTAGTGTAGAGAAGGGAAAATTTCAGGATATACTTAATTCACTATCTTAAAATTCATCTCACAACAATTTATGCTTTTGTATTTTGAGTGATAACTCATCTTTTTTTAAATTATACTTGTTTACATAAGTTTGCCATGTGGAGCTCTGAATTTATGAGGCTAAGAATTGGATCTGATTCATAACTAGCACCCAGTAGTCTTTCTCAGGTGGTAAATAGTGGGTTGAATTGAACCTCCTGGCTTGTGCCTGCTGTCTAGCTGGGGCTGTTGGCTCCAGCAAAATGCAGATAGCCTATTGTGTGCTCCAGAAGGAACCTGGACAAGAAGCAGCTCTGGAAGGTGGAAGAAACCAGATACCCTGGGCGTGTTTCTTTCCCGTTAGACTCCAGCACACCCTGCCAGTCATACTGAGTTTTTATGCAGCTGAGTTTGCTGTCAGCTCTAAAGTTGTAAATCTCTAAACATAATTCTCCTTGGTGAGAAAATCCAGATTCCTATTGCCTGGGAATTAGAAATGCATAGAGAAATGGGAGGCACACTGGAACCAAATGCTCCAGTCAAACACATGGATAATCAGTCCCTAATATCGCTCAACTTGACTGTAACTCTTATGCCATAGATTATTGAATGTCTGAAAGAAAACAAGAAGCAACTCAGTACCCGCTGCCACCAGAAAGTATTTAAGCTACAGGAGACAGAGATGATGGACCCAGAGCTAGACTACACCCTCATGAGGGTCTGCAAGCAGATGATAAAGGTGAGGGGCCGACACCAAAGGCCGGGCATGGGGGAACAACAAAACAGCAAAGCACAAACAACCACAGCAACTTCCTCAGTCCCAGCTTTCTCTCAGCATGGTTCCTAGACGAGTAGCAGTGGCCGCAGCACCCCTGGGAACCTGCAGATTCCTGGGCCCTTTCCAGATCTGCTGAATTAGAAGCTCCGGGAGTAGAGCACAAAGCTTGTCTTAATAGCCTCCCCAGGGGATTCTGATGCAGGCTCAAATTTGGAAACCACAGAGCTGAGAAAACTGACCTCGCTTTGACCTGAGGCACAAGTAAATAGACATGCAATAAGTAAATGATTGGTTTTGAGGACAACTCATGGTAGCTAAACTGAGAAAGTGACCATCTAATGTTCTGATCATCCATCTGCCACACTCAGAAGATTTTTCTGTTCTACAGATTGTTTTGCTTCATTCCCTCCTTCACCAGATGTTCTCGGCATCAGGGCTGAGCCAAGTACCTAGATGTCAGTTCCTTGATCTAGCCACACACGTAAGGAGATTCAGCTCAGGGTTCAGATGGGCAAGGTCACGCCTATAATCTCAGCACTTTGGGAGGCCAAGGCGGGAGAATCACCTGAGCTCAGGAGTTAGACAGCAGCCTGGCCAACATGGCGAAACCCTGTCTCCACCGAAAATACAAAAATTAGCCTGGTGTGGTGGTGCGCACCTGTAGTCCCAGCTACTCAGGAGGCTGAGACAGGAGAATCGTTCGAACCCCGGAGGCGGAGGCTGAGGCTGCGGCTGCAGTGAGCTGAGATCGCCCCGCTGCACGCCAGCCTGAGCAACAGAGCAACATTCTGTCTCAAGAAAAAAATTTTTTTAATTTAAACTCAAGGTTCTAGCTCCTTTATTTCAGCTTTCCTTTAAATTAAAATGCTACTTTTTACACTATCAAATAAATTCCAGAGAGAATTTGTAAATTACAATGTAAATCTTTTTAACTGGCCTGTTGAAATTGAGTCATATGGAAATGTCAGACTCTGATCTGAGAGAGCTTTGTAACATTTTCTAAAAGTCAGTGAGCAATCCCTGTCCCCGTTAACAAGATGTCAGCAGATTATAATCACATGCTTTAGAGAACTAGAAACAGAACCGGAAAGAGAGGCTCAATGCTCAAGTGTCTCAACTAGGGTGTATCTGACACTTGAAGACTTGTCGATTTGCAGAACAGAGATGGAATTTATTACAGTCCAAAACTAATCCCTGATTTAAAGGACAGCAGTAAGTGTACAGGGCCCTAGTTCTTTACTGCTTGGTAGGATTATAGCCCTTTACTTAAGATGAACCAGCGAGTCCTTAACTCCACATCCTTATTCATATTGGTTAGTGGAGAATTCCTAGGTTTTCCCACAGGACTTGGGTAGATAGGGCTTGAGGGCTACACAGCCACCTGGTACAGTGTTACCTTCACGCCCAAACAATAAGTAGGTTCCTGAGATGCCATTTAACTTAACATCGCCTTCTAGATAGGAAACCAGTCCCGTGCCAAAGTAAGAACCAGAGAGGTAGTAAAAAGAAATGTGACAAATACAGTAGAGAATAAGAACGGGAAAGTTGGGGTGGGATGCTTGTTCAGGCTTAGCTGCTGCTCTTGTACCATGTGATGCCTTTAGGCTGCTGCTTTCATCAGCTTTCTGATAGACGTTAAGGGTGATCACAGGCTAGTCCAAGTGCAGTGGTGTTTACAACTAATTGATCACAGCCAGTTACAGATTTATTTGTTCCTTCTACACCCATGTTGCTTCACTTGATCAGCCTTTAAAAAAAAAAAGTGGCAAGGAAATGGTGGCGCACGCCTATATCCCAGCACTTTGGGTAGCAGAGGCAGGCAGATCACCTGAAGTCAATAGTTCAAGACCAGCCTGGCCAATATGGTAAAACCTCATCTCTACTTAAAAAAAAAAATAGAAAAATTAGCTGGGCATGATGACGCACACCTATAATCCCAGCTACTCAGGAGGCTGAAGCAGGAGAATCACCTGAACCCAGGAGGTGGAGGTTTCAGTGAGCCAAGATCATGCCACTGCACTCCAGCCTGGGTGACAGAGCAAGGCTCCGTCTCCCCAAAAAAAAAAAAAAAAAAAAAAAAAAAGTGGTCGCGGATGGAGTTAATTGCCATATTTGGATAGCTATTTTTATAAAACTGTTTTTTTGCAGAGGTTCTGTCCAGAAGCAGATTCTAAAACCATGTTGCAGTGCTTGAAGCAAAATAAAAACAGTGAATTGATGGATCCGAAATGCAAACAAATGATAACCAAGCGCCAAATCACCCAGAACACAGGTAAGATCTTGGCTTAGCTCTCCTGGTCCCGTTGAGTATCTTAAAAGGAATTCAGGCCGGGCGCAGTGGCTCAAGCCTGTAATCCCAGCACTTTGGGAGGCCGAGGCAGGTGGATCACGAGGTCAAGAGAGCGAGACCATCCTGGTCAACATGGTGAAACCC
>NW_016107892.1:892148-896652 GCF_001604975.1 Cebus imitator | reverse complement strand
TCAGTGGCTGTAGCATGACCTGATCAAACTCCTGGGAATTTGAAGGGAGGAGTCTGAGTGTAAGCAGGAGACTTCCTTTTCTGAGGAGCATCCAGAAAAACAGAGGGAGAGTCAGGGGAGAGAGGAGGCCAGAAGAAACAGAAAACTGCCCTTCAGGAACGTTCAGAAGAAATCAGGGCCAGCATTCCTTGGAAAGAGAAATCCAGAAATTCAATAAAACTTGATGAGTGTGGCAGCAGAATATATGGGTAACCTAGTTCGGAACAGAGACATTTCAACTCTGGGTTGGAATACCTCGTAACTTCATGGGCACAGTGAGTTGGATATTGTATTTCCTTCTCTGTGTTCTCAAAAATATCTGTTACGGGGAAAGTTGCTGATGTCTGCTTGATTTTTCTGAGGACTCCTTAGACTGTTGGAATCCCCATAAAACCCCTCAGAGTAGAAAGATTCCTGAGGACCTCCAGAAGTACTCATTAACTAAATCATATTGTGATTAAAAACAGTGTAGTGAGAGCTCAGTAAATGTTTACTGAATAGACAAATTCATGGTTGTAGTCATGGTCATTGGCATAATATGCTCCCTTTAGGAAGGTGGATATTTAAAAATGTGTGAATCCAGGTGGAATGTTTGTCACACACTCACTGCTTTCTGTTCTAGATTACCGCTTAAACCCCATGCTAAGAAAAGCCTGTAAAGCTGACATTCCTAAATTCTGTCATGGTATCCTGACTAAAGCCAAGGATGATTCAGAATTAGAAGGACAAGTCATCTCCTGCCTCAAGCTGAGATATGCTGACCAGGTAAACTGGCCTGGGCTCTCTACAAAGGTATATTTATGGAGCCTCTATCCCTGGGAATTTTCTCTTTTGAAATCCCTAGCTTGTTCTGGTTTTCCAGAAACCTTTTTCATATCTTCCCCAAGCCGGGGGGGCTAAGGGCCAAGAACAAAAGCAGATGTTTTGGTTTTTTTCGTTCTTTTTATTTATTTTTTTTTTTTCGTGTCCTGCTTTTGCGTTTTCTGATCAGCCGATGTATCCTTTGTCACATGCAGCGCCTGTCGTCAGACTGCGAAGACCAGATCCGGATCATTATCCAGGAGTCCGCCCTGGACTACCGCCTGGATCCTCAGCTGCAGCTGCACTGCTCAGACGAGGTGGGATTTGCTGCAAAGTTGGTTGCACACGGAGCCGCTCAGAGAAGTTTTCACTGGAGAAAAGTTGTTTGCTTTCTCTCCCTCCAGTCCTAAATAATCTGTGGTGAATTGAAGGCCATTTTCTAGGCTCTCCATGGTCTGCGTTCCTGTCCTCCGTAACACTGAATTCGATTTGGTATTAGTCCTGACATTGTACAGCATTAGTTGCATATTTCTCTGTTGAATGAGGGTATTCTTTCATTATAGCTCTCCTTGTAAATTTGTTCTTCCCTTTTCATTATTCTGTATGGTCAACTGAGAATACCCCAAGACTTCCCAGAAAGATAAAAGTACTTCCAGCTGGGCACAGTGGCTCATGCCTATAATCCAGCACTTTGAGAGACTGAGACAGGCAGATCACTTCAGGTCAGGAGTTTGAGAACAGCCTGGCCAATATGGTGAAACTTCATGTCTACTAAAAATACAAAATTAGCCTGGCATGGTGGTACACACCTTTAATACTAGCTTCTTGGGAAACTGAGGCAGGAAAACCACTTGAACCCAGGAGATGGAGGTTACAGTGAGCTGAGATGACACCACTGCACCCCAGCAACAGAGCAAGACTCTGTCTCAAAAAAAATAAGTAAATAAAAAGGTACTTCTATAATGACTGTAAGGAAGTGCCCATCTTTGGAAAAATGGACTTCTTAGCTAGAAGAAAAAGGCCGTGTGTACAGCCCTGTTCAACATATGTCAGTTTCAGGAGCTCATAGCAAAAGCTGTTAAAAAAAGCTTGCTCATAAAACTGTCCAAAGAAAGGTAAGGTTTTTGACCCGCGTAGTGGCTCACACCTGTAATCCCAGCCCTTTGGGATGCCAAGGCGGATGGATCATGAGGTCGGGAGATTGAGACCTTCCTGGCCATAGTGAAACCCCGTCTCTACTAAAATACAAAAACTTAGCCAGGCGTGGTGACACTGCACGCCAGCCTAGCAACAGAGCAAGACTCTGTCTCAAAAAAAAAAAAAAAAAAAAAAAGTTAAGGTTTTTGTCTTTTCTGTGGGCTATGGGCTGTGCTTCTCAACCCCTGTGTATGTGGGTGTGTGCATGTGCACACTTTCTCAAGTTGTGAATCTGGGTTAACACCCTGAACCTGTGTGAATGTCATGTGTTTGCTTTTCATATATTTTTTTTTTTTTTTGAGATGGAGTTTCACTCTTGTTACCCAGGCTGGAGTGCAATGGCGTGATCTCGGCTCACCGCAACCTCCGCTCCCGGGTTCAGGCAATTCTCCTGCCTCAACCTCCTGAGTAGCTGGGATTACAGGCACGTGCCACCATGCCCAGCTAATGTTTTGTATTTTTAGTAGAGACGGGGTTTCACCATGTTGACCAGGATGGTCTCGATCTCTTGACCTCGTGATCCACCCGCCTCGGCCTCCCAAAGTGCTGGGATTACAGGCTTGAGCCACCGCACCCGGCGCTGCTTTTCATATTTTATTTGGTTATATAACCTTGCTTCTATGGAATCAAGTAGCAGCCTTCTTTTTGACAAGTCCTGAGATCTGACTCGTCTCAGTGTTGACAGCGTAGATACAACATTTATGGATTTTCCATTCGGTGTGCCAGTCCTTGTGAAGAATGAAGCCTGGTATCCAATACAGGAGGAGGGGCATGAAACCCCCAAGAAGCTGTTTGAGATGAGGTCTGGCACAGGTGTGGCAGGATCATCAAACTGACATGTTTTAGAGACCAAGGGTTCTGGTGATAGCAGTGCTACCACCCCTGGCTTGTAAAACAGCAGTGGACCACTAAGGAGGGGGCACAGATTCCTCAGTGTCCAGTGCTGATTGGAATCACTGGACCCATCTGCTTTTGAGACTGTCGATTCAGGCTGGGTGTGGCGGTTCACATCTGTAATCCCAGCACTTCGGAAGGCCAAGGCGGGAGGATCACCGAAGGTCAGGAGTTTGAGACCATCCTGGCCAACATGGCAAACCCTCATCTCTACTAAAAATAAAAAAGTCTGTCAGGTGTGGTGGCACACACCTGTAGTCCCAGCTGCTTGGGAGGCTGAGGGAGGAGAATCACTTGAACCTGAGAGGAAGAGGTTGCACTGAGCCCAGGTCGTACCACTGCACTCCAGCCTGGGCAAGAGAGCTTGACTCTGTCTCAAAAAACAAAACAAAACAAAAAAAAACTGTTGGTTCATTTCTGTGCTCAATGGGGTGGCCTTGTGTTTTGTGTCTCCTGAACAGATCTCTAGTCTTTGTGCTGAAGAAGCAGCAGCCCAAGAGCAGACAGGTCAGGTGGAGGAGTGCCTTAAGGTCAACCTGCTCAAGATCAAAACAGAATTGTGTAAAAAGGTAACCACCATCACCTTGTTTTCCTCACTACGTTTTCTTTTTCTCTTCTTCTTCTTCTTCCTTTTAATACTGTAGTCTGCCTACTTTGGTAATAAAACCAAAAATCTAAACCTTCTGCCCACCACTATTTTCTTGATGTTCCTTCTTACCAAATTTTCATTTGGTTCTTGACTGCTCATCTCCTATAATGTGAATATTCTTTTCACATGTAGTAATTGCACATGACTGTGTGTCATCCCCATGACTAGATCATTGTTTAAAGATAGTGTGAGTGTAATACCAAAGCCAAGTGCCAATACCAATATGTCAGTAAATGTTCCACATTCATAGAAATTAATGAAACAAACTAGTTCATTTCAGAAATGTCATACAAAAACATTTGTCAAAATATGACCACTAAGCATACAGTATCTTGCAAAATTGAAGGTGAAATAATGTACTTGATCTTTTTTTTTTTAAAGCCTTTTATAAAAGAGTTTCGTTGATGTCATTATGGAATCATTGAATATTGTATGCAGATTTTTTCATCTGCTAAAAATGTTTCTGATTCCACATTGTCTGAGAAATGATGGGAGTGGGTGAAAGCTAGATCCATACATTGTCCTCTTCCACCCTTATCATCACATGTTCCCATATAACTTTGGAGAGGATTTCGGAATATTATTTGGCTTTTGGTTTTTGGTTTTGATTTCTGTTATTGCTGTTTTATAGGGACTAGAGTCTTGAATGGAGCACACTAACTTTTATATATGGCAACATTTCGAATCTGTCTTTACTCTCATAGTTCCCTTCTGTATAAATGGAGAGCCTGCAGAGTTGATTTCAGTTCCATCATGTTGATATTCCTCTCATTCAAAATTATCTGTAAACACAAATAAGAATTGCTCTTGTAGTAGATGTTATGCTCTGTCCATTCTACTTTTCTTTCTGAGGATGACAGAGGTAACGTAGAACATTTTGTAAACAAATATGCCTTTATCTAATAGTTTTTTTTTTTTTTTTTT
>NW_016107892.1:887020-891708 GCF_001604975.1 Cebus imitator | reverse complement strand
ACCTACTGTTGCCCAGGCTGTAATGCAGTGGCACAATCTTGGCTCACCACAACCTCCATCTCCCAGGTTCAAGCGATTCTCCTGCCTCAGCCTCCTGAGTAGCTGGGATTACAGGTGCACACCACTATGCCCAGCTAATTTTTGTATTTTTAGTAAAGACGGGTTTTCACCATGTTGGTCAGGCTGGACTCAAAACGCCTGCATGATCCACCCGCCTCGGCCTCCCAGAGTGCTGGGATTACAGGCGTGAGCCACCATGCCCGGCATTTTCATATTTCTTTATGTAACACAATAGTTGTATCACACCAATAAAAATATTAACATTTAGGTATATTAAAACAGTATGACATGACATATGGGAATGCCAGAAACCCAGATCTGATCTTAGGGTCGCTTACAGTCCCCTGCTTTTTTTAAACACACAGTTTTGTATCCCTAAAAAGGTAGTTATTCAATTAAATTAGATGCTAAAGATCTGTATTCTGTACATCATCATCACCTTGCCACCTGTCCCAAAGTGGCCTCTGTTGTTAGCCCTCAACTTTCCCTGCTTGACTTGTTGATTTGATTTACAAACAATAGATCGGATGCATTTCCCCTACAAAAGCTCTGTCTGCAATGACCCTCCCTTTCCAGGAAGTGTTAAACATGCTGAAGGAAAGCAAAGCAGACATCTTCGTTGACCCAGTTCTTCATACAGCTTGTGCCCTGGACATTAAACACCACTGTGCAGCCATCACCCCTGGCCGCGGGCGTCGTAAGTCTCTGTGTTCACTCTAATCCTGTCTGAACTCTCTTGGGAAGAGCAAAGACTCCCTCTTAGACATCAGTTGCAGCTACTGTGGTCTGTAGCTATAACCCAGTCACAGACAGCATTCCCAGGGGACCTGAGTGATGCCAAAACTAGGCGTTTGTGGCATCATGAAATTAGGAATAAGCTGCAGGTTTCAACTGACCTAGTCATGACCAGAGCTGAAGATTTGATGAGAAGGGAGAGTTGAGGTATTTATCAGGGAAGCAGGAGTTAAATCATCATCATGGTCCTTTTCTCTACCCAAACCAAAAACCGCTTCATACACTTCCTCAGTGGCCACAGTGGACTCAGTAGATAGGTTCTCTGAGGAGCGAGCCAAAGCAGGTGTGAAAGTTCTTTCTGAGCCACGCATGCCCAAATAAAGCTAAGAGAAGTTATTTGGTTTTGTTTTATTTTTATTTATTTATTTTTTTTTTGAGACAGTCTCTCTGTTGCCCAGGCTGGAGTGTGGTGGCATGATCTTGGCTCACTGCAACCTCCGCCTGCTGGGTTCAAGTGATTTTTCCCATCTCACCCTCCTGAGTAGCTGAGACTGCAGGCACCCCCCACCATGCCTAGCTAATTTTTATATTTTTTAGTAGAGACAGGGTTTTGCCATGTTGGCCAGGGTAGTTTCAAACTCCTGACCACAAGTGATCTACCCACCTCTGCCTCCCAAAGTGCTGGGATTACAGCCATGAGCCTCTGCGCCCAGCCTGTTTTTGTTTTAATGTTTTGAGACAAGGTCTTACTATATTGTAGTCTCAAACTCCTGGGCTCAAGGGACCTTCCTGCCTCAGCCTTCCGAGGCTGAGGATTACAGGGGCTTGCCACCACATCTGGCTCTTAAAAATAAGGAGGTTTGAAGAGAGACTTTGGATGCCAGCCCTGGAGGTTACATGTCATTTCTCTCCATCGTTGGATCCTGGGTCAAGTTTCCTAGTATGTCTTTAACTTTGTTGAACCTACAGATCTGAATCTGGTGGTTGTGGATCCTTTTCCCCAACTTTACAGGAATTTCTCTATTCTGCAGTTTCAGGTCCTTCCTATTACTTGTTTCCTCCCACAGAAATGTCCTGTCTCATGGAAGCACTGGAGGATAAGCGGGTGAGGCTACAACCTGAGTGCAAAAAACGCCTCAATGACCGGATTGAAATGTGGAGTTATGCAGCAAAGGTAAGGACCAAGAAAATCTCCTTTTTAAAAAAAAAAAAAAAAACTATATGGAACACTTCACCAATTTGCATGTCATCCTTGAACAAAGGCCATGCTGCTCTTCTCACTGTGGTTGTCCAGTCTCTTTTAGATATTGTACTGGCCTTATCCGTATCATGAGACTCTCAGTAAGTGTGTTTGAAAACGTGGTCGGTGTGTTTTTAAAATTCTTTGGCTGTCCATGAGCCTGGAGCCGTCTCCCTGTAGGTTGGGCTGTCTGCAAGGCTTTGCCAGGGCCACCCGTTTCTTGCTTCGCCCACGGTTCATAACTGAAAAGTGAGTCACCCAAAGAGAAAAGAGATGTCACACCCATGCAAAAGAAAGAAATCCAGCCTCGCCTGTCTTGAAGCTTGTTTTTACCGTTTTACACAGTCTTTAGGAGAAAAATATGTATGTGAGGCCAGTACTCATCTGGTCTGGAACATGGAGAAGAAGGGGATGAAGAGACTGCAGACCACTCATGAATGTGTATGATACCCAGGCTCTTGGGCTAGGGAAAGTTTTTCGCACAGAGGTTCAGCCTCAGTGAGAAGAATAGCAGTTCTTCTTGTGTATACATTGCTTTGTAGTTGACGTAACACTTTGGTGGACATTTTATCTCATTTGAAACTTGAAACCCTGTGAGGTAAGTAGAATGCCTTCTTCCTCACTCTACGCTGAAGGAAACTGATGTCAGAGGTCATGACTTGCCCAAAGTCCCTCAGGTTTTTAGATCCATGCTTTTGTATCAACTAACATTGGGATAGACATTTGCAGTGACCTAAGATCTAGAGAGTAACTCCAGGACTGCCCCTACTTCTAGCCATTTCTTTTATCATCCATGTACTTCCAAGTCAAGGGGAACAAGGCAAGAGGAACAATCAGAGAAAGTCTTCATAGCTAGACAGCAGGAAGCTGCAGGGCAGGGCTCCTGTATATCACAGTCGTCAGCACTCTCCTCACCCTTCTCCCAAGGGAAGAAAGCCGCCTTTGAAGCCCATGGCTCAGGGAAGCAGCAGCAGGAGATGCTTTGTTAGTTCATTCTCCCTCATTATGTCCACTCCTTTGAGCTGTGTGTTACTGCTTCAGAGTGACTCAGAGTAACTCACAGCTTGTTTTGTGTTGGCAGCTATTGGAGCTCAAATCTCATTCATCTCACTCTTCTCCACTCTGTCTGTGTATATGATATGAGCATAGAAACAGCCCAGATGCCTCTGGGGCAAACCATCTCAGCAGCCGGAATTGGATGCAGAAGAATAGGGGCATGTGCACCTGGGGACCCTTTCGATCCTGATTCTGCCATAGTGGGCTACCATTGAGGTCTGCTGGGGAAAGTAGTGAAAAACTGAGGGTGAAGAGTAGCTGAGGTTAAAGTATAAATGTCCACAAGTGAGGGCAATTAACCGTATTCTGTCAATATAAGTTATGTTTATGGTGTAGTGGCATGAACATGGCTCACTGCAGCCTCGAACTCCTGGGGTCAAATGATCCATTTTGAGTAGCTGGGACCACAGGCCATGCCACCACACTCAGCTACTTTTTAAATTTTTTGTGGAGACGAGATTTTGTTTGTTGTCTAGGCGGGTCTCAGCCTGCACATTGTTTTTGCTGTGGGAAATGCTTATGGTATAATGGTGAGTGAAAAAAGTCGAAATACAGGCTGGGTATGGTGGCTCACACCTCTTAGCCCAGCACCTTGGGAGACTGAGGCAGGAGGATCGCTTGAGCCTAGGAGTTTGAGACCAGCTTGGGCAACATAGGGAGACCACATCTCTACAGAGTTTTGTTTTTTTTCTTGAGATGGTGTTTCACTCTTGTTGCCCAGGCTGGAGTACAGTGGTGCAATCTCAGCTCACTGCAACCTCCACCTCCCAGGTTCAAATGATTCTCCCACCTCAGACTCCCGAGTAGCTGGGATTACAGGTGTGTGTCGCTACACTTGGCTAATTTTTGTATTTTTAGTAGAGATGGGGGTTTCGCCATGTTGACCAGGCTGGTCTCGAACTCTTGACCTCAGGTGATCTGCCTCTGTGGCCTCCAGACCAGAAAAAAAATTGTTTTAATTAGCTAGGCATGGTGGTGCACTTGTAGGCTGAGGTAAGAGGATCCCTTGAGCCCAGGAGTTTGAGGCTGCAGCGAGCTGTGATCACATCACTGTATGCCATCCTGGGCAACAGAGTGAGATCCCAGCTCACTGAAGAAAAAAAAAAAAGCCAAAATATAGAATTTACAAAACGTAGAATATACAAAACAATCTCATCTTTTCTCTTTGTTTTTTAAAGAAAGGCAGCAAACGAAGTTAAAGGACACAAATCAAAAGATAGAAGAACCCATAGCCTTTAACCACGTTCACCCCTGGGCCAGTGATTCTCCATCCAGAGTACAGGAGTGGTGAAAGCTGCCTGCTTGGCTTGGTGTGAGCACTAAATGAGAGAGGGCAGGGGGAGCCCTTTGTCCAAGGCCCAACACATCTTCAGTGTTGTGATGTTAGTGGAGATCACTGTGACGGAATTGTGGGTGACCGCACTACTTTGTATCTTTCTGTATTTCTACTTTTGTGCAGTAGACATGAATATAGTTTTATGATCAGGAAAAAGTTGTAGCTTTGTGTTGATTTTTCTTTTTCTTTTTTTTTTTTTTGAGACGGAGTTTCACACATGTTACCCAGGCTGGAGTGCAATGGCGCGATCTCGGCTCACCG
>NW_016107892.1:882397-886770 GCF_001604975.1 Cebus imitator | reverse complement strand
TTTTTTTTGAGACGAAGTCTCACTCTATTGCCCAAGCTGAGTGCAGTGATGTGATCTCGGCTCACTGCAACTTCCACCTCTCGGGTTAAAGCAATTCTCCTGCCTCGGTCTCCCAAGTGGCTGGGACTACAGGCATGCACCACCATGCCCAGCTAATTTTTTGTATTTTTAGTAGAGATGGGGCTTCACTATGTTGGCCAAACTGCTCTTGAATTCCTGACCTCGTGATCCGCCCGCCTTAGCCTCCCAAAGTGCTGGGATTACAGATGTGAGCCACTGCACTTGACTGTGTTGATTTTTCTTATCTCCTGCCCTCCCTCTCCAAAAGAAAATACATAAATTAAACTAGCAACTAAGAGGGATAAGTTAGACCTAGCATTACCACTAGCCCAGTGCTCTTTGAGAGAATCACATTGCTTTGTGTCATTCTAGGTGGCCCCAGCAGATGGCTTCTCTGATCTTGCCATGCAAGTAATGACATCTCCATCTAAGAACTACATTCTCTCTGTGATCAGTGGGAGCATCTGTATATTGTTCCTGATTGGCCTGATGTGTGGACGGATCACCAAGCGAGTGACACGAGAGCTCAAGGACAGGTAGAGCCACCTTGACCACCAAAGGAACTACCTATCCAGTGCCCAGTTTGTACAGTCCTCCTGTATAGCGTCCCCACTCACCTCGCTCTTCTCAGAGGTGACACCAACACCCGTGTTAGAGCATCAGCAGGTATCCACTGCGTTGTCCCGTCCAACCTCTACTCATGTCCATGGTGTCCTCCTCGTCCTCACCGTTCGTGCAGCAGCAGCAGCTGGCCGCTGGGGTTCCTGCCTTTGTTGGCAAACTTGGGTTTACCTGCCTGTAGACAAGTCTCTCTCGTACCAACAGAACTACCAGTACTTCCAGAAACAACTCACCTGACCTGCAACTCAAAGGCTTTTTTTAAGAAAACCACCAAAACAAAAAAATTTTTTAAGAAAAAAACGTATATAGTAACGCATCTCCTCCAGGCTTCATTTGGGCAATGGGGTTATTTCTTTCATATGACTGTGTAAAACCAAGACAGAACTTAGAGGGGAAGCACTCCACCCAGTGTGCCATGACTGAGGTGTCTTGTTCCTGTCTCAGAAGCACCTTGGGGCTGAACCAGGGCTATGGTCTTCACCAAGGAGTGGGTGGGCAGCCACTCCCTAGGCTGTGTGGGTCCTGCTTTCTTCTGCTGAGAAGGTGACGCTTTCCAGTTTCTACCCTAATCAGCCGTTGCCAGCCACAGCCCCAAGGCCATGGGTATTCTATGGTCTCCTCACCTCATTAAAGCAAAGCATGAGCCTCCCTAGACAAGGGCAGCTGGGGAGGGGAAGGGACCGGAAGTTTGTGAAGTTGGACAGTCCACGCATCTGCACAGAGAGGCTGGATTCTGAGTCCCTGAGTCCCCAGGCAGCAGGATCCCAGGAACCTTCCTCCTCCAGAGTAGCACAGGACTCAGCTTCCTCTGGACCGGCCCTGCTCAGGCTGCAGTCACTCCAGAAGCTCTGTCCTTCACCGGGAGGCTGGACTGTGGTGGGAGGGGTCCTTGAAGACGGGTGTGGGGAGCAGCAGGGCAGGAAGCAGGAGCCAGAAGTTTGACTCACTTTGCTTTATTTTTCAGGCTACAATACCGGTCAGAGACAATGGCTTATAAAGGTTTAGTGTGGTCTCAGGATGTGACTGGTAGTCCAGCCTGACCTTTCTACACACTCCAGACAAACTTCCCAGACAAGCTCCTTTGTGCCTCCGCGTGGAGAGGGTGTGGAAAGTTATCACATTAAAAGATGGAGGATTTGCTCCGTTTTTTTTCTTTCTGTCCGTTTGCTGCGTGTACCCACTCTAGTAGGCATTGGCTAAATGTTGTCTTTTGGTGATTCATCAACCTTTGCAGGATATGGGCGTTATAGAAGCAGTATTCTTGGCCTCATTCCTCCAGTGTGGAGGTGCCAAGTCGGGGGTGTGAGAGGGAGGCGTCCAGGCGTCATGGTTCAGCCTGGCACACCTTTGGTTGAGTTTGGGGCATGAAATCACAGTGGCTGCACAAGAAAGCAGTGTGTACAGTAGGAGATATATTTGTATAATATATATTTTGTTAACCTGTTAGATGTCCACAAAGTATTATAAATCACGTGCCTAAAACTGTCCACGTAGACTAAGGCCCACCCTTGGCGCCCTCCCCTCCCCGCCTCTGCTCTACACGGTCGGCGCACGCTGCAGGACCCGAGCGACACTCATCTTCCCCGAAGGGTGTTCAGTACAAAGTGTGTCAGTTTGTGGATGCGTTGATCCAAGTTACTCCTTGACTAACCTGACTGACATATATTTGAATACTGTGGTTTTCTTTCTTTTTTTCCTATTTTGCTGCCCTTCCTGGAGGCAGTGGGTTCCAGAAGCCAACTGTCTGTCTTCCTGCCAAGTCATCAAGGGAAGCTGCTAAGCTGCTTAGTCTCCTCGGTCCTGCTCGTAGGATCTTCCTGATTGTCCACAGCTATCTGGGATGCTTCAGCCTCCTAAAACTGGAAGCGTGGGGTGCGAGCAGCACACCCCTTCTCCCACCACTGCCAACCGGAGTGAACGGCCAAGAGTTCTCTACAGGTTCCCCTGGGGGCTGGGGGCTGCTGAGGCTAATATCAAGAATCAGGAATGTCATGTATATGCAGGTTCCCATGGACGTGTCTGGTGTGGTTTACAGGTAGGATGAATGCCCCCCGTTTGACTGGGTGGGGTGTTCTTCGTCTCTGCACTCTCCTTTCCAGTGTGCGTAAACCCTTATACTTCTCATCGTCTTGATATTTGTGTTCTTTCCAAATTGGGAGAAAATCCCATTTGTCATCTGCAGATTTGGAAGTTTGATGAGGAATTTGGTCCTTGAAACATTTGTCATCTTTAGAAATGGTCAGAATAGAAAAGATAGCTCTGCCAGTATCTTCAGTTGCTTATTACAAGAAAGTCTTTCATCATCCTACTTGGAGTGTTTTCTGGTGACTGGCTCTTGAGAGGCCCAGGCAGGACCCTGAGCAAGTTTTTCTAAGTTCCAAAGCCAACGAAATCTGAACTGGCTGCACTCATCGAGTCCCTCATTTGGCAAAACAAAACAGGGCCGGGGCACCGCTGGTTCCTGGCTTCATAGGTCAGTCATTTGGCTGAGACTGCTCAAGAAGAGTGACCACGATCTTTCTGTGGATGGGAGTGGGTGATGGACTCTGGCCTCTATCTCCTCCCTGATGTCGAGCCCGTGAACAGTAATAGAAGGAGAGGGCAGGGGTGTTGCCAAGGCTAAGGCTTCCGGTACTTGCTGACAGTTACAGCAGCTGGGTCGCTGTCATCTGGACTTGCCCTTTTCTCAGCAGCTCTTAGACACAGTGTGCTCCCAAGCCCTCTAGAGGCACCTGGAGCCTGGGCTGCCTGGCTGGAGGCACTGGAGTAGTGAAGGTGAGCTGTGTGGGCAAACTATTAAGAACAAGATGAATTGTTCCCAGTGGAGCTTCTCCCACAGAAGGGGATCTGTGTGAGGCCTTCATCTGGATACATGCTGGACTTCTGCTGCTATTGCTGCTGTCCCTAGACAAGCCTGCTAGCAAGAAGCACCAGCAGGGGAGCCGTGCATGCCATAGGCTTGGGATCACTCCAGGGAAAGTGATCTTCCCCGCGGCTCCCACTCCCAGCTCTAGTTCTGAACCAGTACATCCTCGGAAGCTGGGAGGGTTCCAGGGTGGCCGGTGAGCTAGTCTTCAGTGAGCAGGTGTTGACTTGAACACATTGCAGGCCTTTGGCTGTCTCATGCTGTGCTTACTCTTCTTGGGAACAGTGAGCCACTCAGCTGGCTGGGGTGGAGACGCATCCTGGTGAAGGGACAGCTTTCCCTGAAGATGCCACAGAAAGCTACTGTCTGATTTTATTTGTTCTGTTTCCTGAGATCAACTAACAGAGGAGTCCGACGGTGAGGGTGTCTACATTCATTCATGTTTTACGTTTTATCAAGGCAGATTGGAAAGGGAATTATGTGGCTGACTTCTGTTGGACTTCCCAAGAGAAGATTCTCTTCTTAGGTCATTGTGGCTCCTAGAAATGTCTCCTGTCCTCACAGCCTCCAGGCCTGTGGTATGACTTCTGCCCCGAAGTTTCTACTACAGTGAGTCATCTGGGGAGAGGAGGTTGCTTCCCTGAAAAGAGGCCTTCCCTTCCTGTTTCCTCCCCTACCTCCTCAAAACATACTGTAAGTCAAAACTTAATCTAAGGAGAAAGAAGCTGGATCAGGAACCTCAGAAGTCAGCCACAGTCAGCCTAAATTTTGGCTATAAAAGCAGAAGAAGAATATGGGTAGTTGGGTTTTTTTTTTTTTTTTTTTT
>NW_016107892.1:881060-882247 GCF_001604975.1 Cebus imitator | reverse complement strand
AGTCCCAACCTCAAGTGATCCACCCACCTCAGCCTCCCAAAATGCTGGAATTACAGGCATGGGTTTGTTGTTGTTGTTGTTGTTGTTGTTGTTTTTTTTGTCAGAGTCTTGCTTCTTGCCCAGGCTGGAGTGCAGAGGCGCAATCTCAGCTCACTGCAACCTCTGCCTCCCAGGTTCAAGTGATTTTCTTGCCACAGCCTCCCAGGTAGCTGAGATCACAGGTATGCACCACCATGCCGGGCTAATTTTTTTGTATTTTTGTAGAGACGGGGTTTCACCATGTAGCCACGCTGGTTTCAAACTTCTAATCAGATGTGATCCACCCACCTGGGCCTCAGTTATGTGCATTTTGGTATATCGTATGTCAGTGTCTTGTAAGTTTGGAAAACATGAAAGATCATAATGCTTTTATTTCTCACCATTTGGGCAGCGCCTGAGCGGTTTTGTAAAATACAGCCACTGGTGCTGTGGCTCTCTCTGGGGCCTTGAGGGGCACTTGCTTCCTCCCCACTCGCCTTATCTCCAGTAGGCTTTGGTTCCCAGAAGGCCTGAGGCCAGGTCTAAGGTTCCTGCCTGCCTTCCTTCCCATTGGTCTTTGCTTGTTCATCCCTCTAACTGCACCCCCTCTTGGTCCTTTCTCCGCAGACTGCAAATAATAGATAAGTTACTAGCAAACCAGACTGAATCTTCAGAGTAAAGAGCTCCCCAAAGCCATCTGGTGAGATCATTGTGGGGACCCAGGGACTGTTTGTCACCTGGATCATGAAGATGGGGCTGTCTCCTCAGGCTGGTGGTGACAGGATCCTAACGGGCGGGCCTCTCCCTCTCTGCTCTAGCCCAACACACATGTAGGAGGCTGTGCTGTGTGCAGTGGAGAAATCTCCCTGGGCCAGGAGAAAGTTCAGACAGTGCCTCTAGATTGCGTTTTGCCTTCCCCCAACGTAGAGTTGACATCTGGACCCCAGAGCCCAGCAGGGCCTTCTGTCAGACATGCTAGGGTGATGTAAACTGCCTCCATGTCCCCCTATGGTGTGCTGGGTGGAGGCCCCGGGAGAGCCGGCAGCGGGAGAGCTTCCCGGGTAGCTTCCCCCAGCACAGTGTTCCCAAGCCAGTCCAGCCGAAAAGCAGACTGTACAGCAAATGCTGTGTGAGATCTTAGGCCTTTCACTTTTTTTTTTTTTTTTTTT
>NW_016107892.1:876141-881014 GCF_001604975.1 Cebus imitator | reverse complement strand
AAAGCTTTTACAATAATTTTTTTTTTTTTTTTTTTTGTTGGCCCTTTTGGCTCTTTTTTTTTTTTTTTTTTTTTTTTTTTTTTGGAAAGAAAGAGAAAAGTACAATTAACAAGCCTCTTTTGTAAATGGATTTCCTTTCTATGTATAAAATCCTGGCGGTCCCTTGTTTTTACATGTTCATGCTGTGTAATTTTGAGATGTTACTGAGATATGTTCTGAACATAATGTGCATTTTTTTCTGTACAGATGAAATGGGAGAATTTAATAAAGAGTTTGCAGGTTTTTACTTGTTAAATCTTCTCTGTGGTAACTGGGAGGACCTCTACCACCTGTCTGCTAGTGGAAGCAGTGACCATGCCCTTGCCAGCGGATGCTCACAAACCTGGCTTATCAGGTCTTTCATTCTTGGCCATTTAGATCCAGCAGAATAGCACTGGAGGACTGTTGGAGGACAGGGGACCTTGATCCCCTTGGTTTCTGTATGCTAGTGGCAGAGCTGGAAGTCACATCTGGGGTTTTCTCACTCTTCAGCCAATGTGTCCAGAATTAATCATTCTGCCGATGTGTTTAAGCCCACGTCATGAGGCTCTGTCCTGGAGAGAGTAGAACCTGGCAGCTTCTGCCTACAGTTCTGACATGTGGATGGCTGGTCGTGAGAAGCGCCTAGTCTTCACTGGCCACTCTTCCCCCTCACCCCCTTGTCAGTCCTCCCTCACATCCCAGCAGCCCAGTCCCTGCGTCAGTAGCTCTTGCCAGACCCCCTCCCTGAGCTTTTTCTGCTGCTGCTTCTGCTCTCAGCAAAGTTAATTTGCATCTCTGTGTTAAAAATGAACGGCTTCAGGAATGTGCATGGTAGCAGGGGTTCCTTGAAGTAGTAATATCCCTACTATGATTTGAGGAATGGGATGTGCTGCGAGAGGAGGCAGTTACTTGGGACCCAGGGTTTGTTCTCCGAACTCACCCCCATCATAGGCAGCTGCCACCTAGGGAGGTGGTGGGCCCGGACATAGAGGAGAGGTTGGGAGAAGGTGAAGGGTAGAGGAGGAAAGAGAAAGAGGAACTTGGGGGCCTTGTGAGTCCTCCCTGCAAATCTCACTCTGTCTAGGGAGCCCAAAGCAGCCATCAATCTCTGCATGCGGGGAGCCCATCTGTCTTGGAGAGGCTGCCTGCTTTGATCTAAGCTTAGGAAGGTGGGCTCCATGGTTCAGGCTCCTGTTACCAGTGCACCCTACAGGGGAGATTTTGGTTCACCAACCCACTTCCCCAGCTCCTCTCTGCCCTGTAAGTGGATGCCACAGCCCCAAAGGCCCTGGCAGTTGGTGATGGAGACAGCTGCCCAGCTGAAGCCTCAGCAGCCTGAATGTATCACCCCACCCTGACATTTTATGTGTGAAGATGTTTCTGGTAAAGATTCCATGGCCAGCATAATCCTCAGAGGCATTTGGCATTTGTCTTCAAAGAGGGCTAGGAATTAAAGGGTTGTAGCCAAAATGAGAAGCTTAGACATCCAACTCTCACTTGATGAAAGAATGAGGTATAGAAAAGGGAGGCCCTTCTCAGACAGCTGAGCAGCAGTGCCCAGGAGTACCTGCCCACCAGGTACTGTCCCTCTCATTGGCCAAATTGGCTTGGGGATCTGGATAACCAAACTAAAACCCCAGCTTCCATCAGGTTGCCGGGGAAGATAAGAAGAACATCACCAACCCAGGAGCCTGTACACTCCCTGGACAGGCCTTCCCTGGGAGCTCTCGGCCTCGGCCCTAGATTCCCACCTTTCTTGCCCACAGCAACCCACAGCACAACTGTGTCTCGAACACTGTGTACCTGGGGAGACGCTTGGACGATGTGGAAGAGAAAACTGGGGAGGAGAGGGGCAATGTCTCCCAGGCAGCAGACTAGGAGGAAGCTGGCTCAAACGAGGACGTAGAGGCTGGAGCACAGGCAGCTCTTCTAAGGACTAGGCCGTTGCTAATGCATGGCTGTCATACACCAGGGCCCTGGCAGGAATATGCCTTTCTCTTGCCCGGGTCCTGGAGCTGTGACCTCTCCTTGACCCTTTTAGCTGAGAGACCCCTTAGGGTGGGCCAGATAGCAACGATTTCTCCAGAGAGCAACCAGTATCAGGCCATAGAACTGAGCTGCACCCAACAGCCCCAGGTAGCAGTAGGTGACGGCAGTGAAGGTCTATTCAAGTTTCACTGCGGGACACACAGGTCTAGGTGAAAGGTTGGGCAGGCCTCTGACGTTGCGTTTTCATGGTATTTTCCTGTATGCCACTCCCACCTCCCAAAGAGCCAGCTCTCTGGCTCACTTATATTCTGGGAGGTTATAATATCCCCATCTTATAGATGGAAAAGTTAGGCTTCAGTTCTGTAAGGACAGCAGTGATTTCTTTTTTGTTCACTCTGTAGCCTTATAACTGGGTGTAATAGGTAGGCGGTGGATCTGAGGCCCAGAGAAGGAAAAAGACTTACCAGAGAGGCCCCAGAGAGCTGGGAGAGAACCAGAGACTGGGTCTAATACTTTCTCAGATGTTTCTTTTGGTTTGAGACAGAGTCTTACTCTGTAGCTGAACTTGGAGTGCAGTGGCATGATCTCGGCTCACTGCAACCTCCACCTCCCAGGTTCAAGCGATTCTCCTGCCTCAGCCTCCCAAGCTGGGATTACAGGCACATGCCACCATGCCCAGCTAATTTTTCTATTTTTTGTTGAGTTGGGGTTTCTCCATGTTGGCCAGGTTGGTCTCAAAGTCCCAACCTCAAGTGATCCACCCACCTCAGCCTCCCAAAATGCTGGAATTACAGGCATGGGTTTGTTGTTGTTGTTGTTGTTGTTGTTGTTGTTTTGTTTGTTTGTTTTTGAGAGAGTCTCACTCTGTCACCTAGGCTAGAGTGCAGTGACACAATCTCAGCTCACTGCAACCTCTGCCTCCCAGGTTCAAGCAATTCTTCTGCCTCAGCCTCCCTAATAGCTGGGATTACGGGCGCCCGCTACCATTCCTGGATAATTTTTGTATTTTTAGTAGAGACAGGGTTTTGCCATGTTGGCCAGGCTGGTCTCAAACTCCTGACTTCAGGTGATCCTCCCCACTTTGGTCCCCCAAAGTTGCAGAGATTACAGGCATGAGCCACCTTGCCTAGCCTGTGAAGTTCTTAAGATGGAAATTTATAAGGGAAAATGAAAGCCAGAAGTGAGGTTTTGGTTTAAGTGAGTTGCAGAGGCAACAATAACTGAAGGGTCATGATTGTGGAGAGGAGAGCTGACTGCGGCCACTTGCATTTGCCAACTCTGGCCAGAGGCTGAGGATCCAGGTTTTTTGTGTTTTTATGTAGTCTCAACAGCTGGAGTGACCAAATTTAGAGGCTTGAATGGCTTCAAATAGATGACTAGGTCTCAAGCCATTTGGGGAAATCTGAATATGTACAAGATGGGAACCTAAGACACCAAGTCCGGACCTCTCTAAAGCAGAGCAGTATTTTGCCAAGTCACAGTGCTGAAATAGATATTTTTCAAGATCTCTCAAAAGGAGGGACACTGGTGAATACAATGGGATTTCAGTTGAAAGACTTGGAGAGCTAGGCCCTGGGAACAGAGGCAAGTAAGAAGTAGATGGAACCCTATCAACACTACATCCCATAGACCTCAAACTAACAAACACAGAAGGAATTACAGAATTAGAAAGTCAGCATTTGACCACCACCATAGTAAAATTGTCTCAAGCAAGTTGCATCAGTGGATAAAAACTAGTGGGGCTGGGCATGGTGGCTTATGCCTGTAATCCCAGCACTTTGGGAGGCCAAGGCAGGTGGATCTTTTGAGGTCAGGAGTTCAAGACCAGCCTGGCCAACATGGTGAAACCCTATCTCTACTAAAAATACAAAAATTAGCTGGATGTGATGTTGCACACCTGTAATCACAGCTACTCAGGAGGCTGAGGCAGAAGAATCGCTTGAACTAGGGAGGTAGAGGTTGCAGTGAGCCAAGATCATGCCATTGTATTCCAGCCTGGGCAACAGTGAGACCCTGTCTTAATTTTTTTTTTAATTTTAAAAAAAGATATCAGTTGATGTAGCTATGCTATATCAGACAAAGTAGACTTTAAGACCAGAAAATATTATTTGAGATAAAGATGTACACTTAATAATGTAAAGGAGTCAATCCATCAGAAATACATAGACCCAACCATGTCATTCATTGTATTGTAAATGGTCTAAATGCCTTTATATGGTTTGGCTCTGTATCTCCACCCAAATCTCATGCCGAATTATAATCCCCAGTATTGGAGGAGGGCCCAGGGGAAGATGATTGGATCCTGATGGCAGACTTCCCCCTTCTCTCTCTCCTGCTCTGCCATGGACGATTTCCCTACTTTCCCTTCACCCTTCCCCATAATTGTAAGCTTCCTAAGGCTTCCCCAGCCATGCTTCCTGTAGAGCCTTCAGAACTGTGAGTCGATTAAACCTCTTTTCTTCATAAATTACCCAGTCTCAGCTAGTTCCTTATAGCAAAGCAAGAACAGATTAATACCTCAATTAAAAGTCGGATTGGATTTTTAAAAATAAAACACCAACGGCCGGGCATGGTGGCTCACACCTGTAATCCCAGCACTTTGGGAGGCCGAGGCAGGCTGATCATGAGGTCAAGAGATCTAGACCATCCTGGCCAACATGGTGAAACCCCGTCTGTCTGAAAAATACAAAAATTAGCTGGACGTGGTGGCGCACACCTGTAGCCCCAGCTACTCGGGAGGCTGAGGCAGGATAATTGCTTGAACCTGGGACGTGGAGGTTGCAATGAGCTGAGATCGTCCCACTGCACTCCAGCCTGGCGCCTGGGGACAGAGCAAGGTTCTGTCTAAAAACAAGCAAAAAAA
>NW_016107892.1:871578-876065 GCF_001604975.1 Cebus imitator | reverse complement strand
AAAAAAAAAATTTTTTTTAATTAACTGGATGTGGTGGTTTGCACCTATAGTCCCAGCTACTCAGGAAGCTGAGGTGGGAGCATAGCTGGAGGCTGGGGAGGTTGAGGCTGCAGTGTTCTGTGATCACACTGCCCTCCAGCCTGGGGGTGACTGTGAAAACTCTCAAACCAATTTAAAAAAGCTTCACAGCCTGGGCAACATGGTGAAACCTCATCTCTACAAAAAATACAAAAATTAGCCAGATGTGGTGGGTGGTACATGCCTATAGTCCAAGCTACTTGGGAGACGGAGGTGGGAGGATCACCTGAGCCTGGAGTGAGCTGTGATCATGCTACTGCCTACTGGAGCTCCAGCCTGGGTGACAGAGACCTGAGACCCTGTCTAAAAGAAACAAGAAAAACATTGCAGAAAAGCTTTTACAATAATTTTTTTTTTTTTTTTTTGGCTGGCCATGGTGGCTCATGCCTATAATCCTTGTACTTTGAGAGGCCTAGGCAGGCAGATTGCTTGAGCGCAGGAGTTCAACACCAGCCTGGGCAACGTGGTGAAACCCTGTCTCTACCAAAAGAGATAAAAAACTTAGCCAGGTGTGGTCGCATACACCTGTAGTCCCAGCTACTCCAGAGGCTGAGGCAGGAGGATCACTTTAGCCCAGGAGGTTGAGGTTGTGGTGAGCCAAGATCTGACACTGCATTCCAGCCTGGACAACAAAATGAGGGCTGTCTCAAAAAACAAACCAAAGCATGAGGATTGGAAAGGAAGAAAAAAAATTTTATTATTTGCAGACAACTTGATGGTATATACAGTAAATTTTTTAATGTAGAAACCATTAGAAATAATAAGTTAGTTTAGCAAGATCACTGAATATCAGGTGAATACAGAAAAATTATACATAACAGCTACAAATAGAAAATGAAATTGACAAAACAATACCATTTATGATAGCATCAAAAGTATCAAATACTTAGAAATAAGCCTAACAAAATTTAAGTGGAGGGATATACCATGTATGTACATTAGAAGACTCGGTATTATAAGGTTTTCAGTTCTTCCCAAACTGAAGTGTGGTGTCAAAGTCATTTCAACCAAATCCCAGCATTGTTTTTGTTGTTGTGTTTTGTTTTGGGGTGTGTGTGTGTGTGTGTGTGTGTGTGAAAATGGCAAGCTGATTCTAAATGTAAATGGAAATGTAAAGAACCTAGAATACCCAAGGTGATCTTGAAGAACAAGAAACCTCCCATTTATACTACCAGGAACCAAGACTAAAAAGTTACTGTAATATGAAGACAGTGAAGTATTGGTACAGGATAGATAAATGGACCAGTGGAACAGAATCCAGACAACAACAGAAACAAAAACACTGCCTCTGGCATTTACGAATGTCACTCTCAAGAGGATCGGGAGCAGAGCATTAGATTCATGTCAAAAAATCAGGGAACCCAAGGTTATCTCATACAAAGTCCTCCTGGTCTCACCATGTCCAGCAGTGTTCTTTTGCTTTCACTCCACCTTGGAGAAGAAGGAAAACTGTAAAATAGTTTGTAGGCAGATCCCAACTTTGGTTTGAACTTCAGAGAGCCTCTGTCAGTAGTAACTGGTATGAAATCTGCATGCAAATCCTGGGCACCTGCCATACCAAAGATGATCAGGATGCCCACAGAGCAGGGTCGTTGTGTGCCACTCTTGGGTCAGAGACCTGGCATCTAACTTTTTAAAAAGATGTATCACATATAATACATACTATTCAATTCAGCCATTTAAAGTATACCTCCAGGCTGGACATGGTGGCTTACAACTGTAATCCCAGCCCTTTGGGGGGCCAAGGCAGGCTGATCACTTGAGGTCAGGAGTTCGAGACTACCCTGGCTAATATAGCAAAACCCTGTCTCTACTAAAAATAGAAAAATTAGCCGGGCATGGTGGTGCCCACCTGCAATCACAGCTACTCAGAAGGCTGAGGCAGGAGAATCACTTGATCCAGGAGGTGAAGGTTGCAGTGAGCCAAGGTTGCACCAATGCATTCCAGCCTGGACAACAGAGTGAGACTCTGTCTCAAAAAAATAAAGCGTACCCCCCATCCACCCCATCTCCTTTTGTACCCATGAAACTTTCTGTCTCTGTGGATTTGTCTATTCTGAACAGTTTGAATAAATGGAACCACACAATATGTCACCTTTTGTGGCTGGATTCTTTCACTTCACATAATGTTTTCAAGGTTCATTCAGGTTGTAGCATGTATCAGAAATTTATTCCTTTTCGCTGCAGAGTAATCGTCCATTGTGTGGATGTACCATGTTTTTTTAATCCATTCATCAGTTGATAGATGTTTGCATTGTTTCCACCTTGGCTGTTAGAAGTAATGCTGCTGTGAACATTCCTTGTACACGTTTTTGGCCCCTAATTTTCAAAACACATTACAGCAGCTCAGTTCCCTAACAGGGGCCACTGATATAATCGCTGTTCTTGGAAAGGAAAGTGGGAAGTCCTGGGTGGCACTGAAGCGAAGCACTTCCGTTGAAGGCCAACATGCAGCACTTGCACAGTGTATGGGTCACTTCTCCAAGCAGCAGAGAATTCACTGAGAGGGGTTCACTGACACTAACGATGAAGAGTTTTCTGTTGCTTTCACTCTGCTGCAGAGAATGAACACTAAAACTTCGTAGGTGGATCCTAACCTTTTTTTTTTTTTTTTTTGACAGAATCTTGTTTAGTCACCCAGGCTGGAATGCAGTGGTGCGATTTCGACTCACTGCAATCTCCGCTCCTGGGTTCAAGCTCTTGTCTCAGCCTCCTGAGTAGCTGGAATTACAGGCACCCGACATCATGCCCGGTTAATTTTTTATATTTTTTTAGAGATTGGGTTTCACCATGCTGGTCAGGCTGGTCTTAAACTCCTGACCTTAAATGATCCACCTGCCTCGGCCTCCCAAAGTGCTGGGATTACAGGTGCGAGCCACCACACACAGCCAAGTGGATCCCAACTTTGGATGAACTTCAAAGATCCTCCATCAGTAACTTTCCAGAAGTTGCTGCTTACAGGTTGCCAAGTCTGTCTGGCCCTTTAATCAGCTGCTTCCTAGGGAGGATGACTTGAGGCCAGGAGTTTGAGACTAGCCTGGGCAACGTAGTGAAACTCCATCTCTAAAAAAGAAAAAAAAAAATGTAGCTGGATGTGGTAGTACGCATCTGTAGTCCCTGCTACTTAGGAGGCTGAGGCAGGAAGATCGCTTCAGCCAGCAGATCAAGACGACAGTGACTGCGATTGCATTACTGGACTCAGCTTGGGTGCCTGAGTAAGACCCTGTCTTAAAAAAAAAACCCTATACATCAAGTCTTCTAACTGAAGAACAAGTTACTAAGCATAAATTGACCCATGGGAAGACTGACGTGAGAGTCTGTAGTATGAGAAGTCAACTCGAGGACCGACTGCGTTCATGAGGGGATGGGGTAAGAGAGGGAAAAGCATTTGGGTGTTGCTGAGGTTAGGTCTAGTCACTTGGCAGTGCCTAGTAAGAAACGCAGGAAACAATTGAAAACACTCCCATAACCCTGAGGGAGGAGCTTCTCGATGTGGAGTATCAGATCATCTGATGAGCACAGGCAACTTCAAAATAAAGGCAAAGGCGATTTTGCTCTATTATACATCAGTGTAACTGTCAAAGTGGCCAAAAGCGTTCACAAGAGCAGTGTGAAAGGATTTAATTACAGTGGGATAAAGTGGCTCATGCCTATAATCCCAGCACTTCGGGAGGCTGAGGCGGGCAGATCACGAGGTCAAGAGATTGAGACCATCCTGGCTAACATGGTGAAACCCCATCTCTACTAAAAATACAAAAAATTAGCCGGGCATAGTGGCACACGCCTGTAGTCCCAGCTACTCAGGAGGCTGAGGGGAATCGCTTGAACCCAGGAGGCAGAGGATGCAGTGAGCCAAGATCATGCCACTGCATTCCAGCCTGGGCGACAGGACTCCGTCTCAAAAAAAAAAAAAAAAAAAAAGGATTTCATTACATGTTGACAGAAAAATTATATTCTGAGAAGTGACCACTGTCAGATACAAAACAGGAAACCCACAGCTGATAGGGCTGTTAGAACTGATGGATCAGCAGATAAAACCAGAGTGGCTTTACTTACGCGTTGTGATCGGAGGCTACCATCAAGAGAGCCTGAAATCATCAGAGAGCCTATAACCAAACCCCAAAGGGAAGGAGAGAAAGAAAAGCAAGAATTTTCATTTTTTAATTAGGTGAACTTTAAGAGAAATATTGCTTTATAGAACAAAGCACACATATGCATCACTACGTTCCCAAAAAAAACAAAAAGAGGTTTTTTTTTTTTTGTTTTTTTGTTTTTTTTTTGAGACGGAGTTTCACTCATGTTACCCAGGCTGGAGTGCAATGGCACGATATCGGCTCACCGCAACCTCCGCCTCCTGGGTTCAGGCAATTCTCCTGCCTCAGCCTCCTGAGTAGCTGGGATTACAGGCA
>NW_016107892.1:869150-870463 GCF_001604975.1 Cebus imitator | reverse complement strand
AAGGCAGAATTTGGCTCTTGTTGTCCAGGCTGGAGTGCAATGGCACAATCTCAGCCCACCACCACATCTGCCTCCCAGGTTCAAGCAATTCTCCTGCCTCAGCCTCCCGAGTAGCTTGGATTACAGGCATGCGCCACCACAGCTGGCTAATTTTGTATTTTTAGTAGAGACTGGGTTTCAGCATGTTGGTCAGGCTGATCTCGAACTCCCAACCTCAGGAGATCCACCTGCGTCAGCCTCCCAGAATGCTGGGATTACAGGCGTGAGCCACTGCGCCTGGGCTTAACTTTCAAAATATTCTTTTTCCTTTAAAATACATGACTCTATGTTGCACTTCTTTAGCTGTGTCTTGTTTAAATTCTTTTGAGCCAAGAAGAAAAGAACCAAGGCCTCACAATAGCTGTCAACAGGAGGGTCACTCCTGTTGAGGGGAGCAGTGAGCTGTAATAGGGTCACTGCACTCCAGCCTGGGTGATAGAGTGAGAGCCTGTCTCAAAAAAAAAAAAAAAAAAACTTCCAGGTAAAGGAGAATGTGGAATGTGTCACAAGTATGGGCTCTCATCTGTGTTTGGATGAGATTCTAGCCAGCCTTCCCCGTCTGCACCCTCTTCTGTGGCCAATGGTCCCAGCCACCTTTGTTCTGCAAGGCTGGCAGCAGTTGGTTCACGTGCGGATGGGCTGGGGAAGGCTGAGCACAAAGCTTTCCTGTGAGGCTGCTGAAAGGTAGAGTATAGGCGCAGAGGTTGGGTGTTCAAACTAGTCATCCAGTGGGGAGGTTCTAGAGCACAGCTGCAGAGTAGGCCAGCTGGTCTGAGGAGGAAATGAAGCGCAAACTTCCAACTATATGCAGGACCCAGAAGATGCTGGAAAGCACAGGGCCCGTGCTAGCCAAGATCCCCAGGGGCAGGGAGGAGAGCTGCTCACATATGATACGCACACAGGGGCATGTCCTGGGCATGCAGAGATAGCTCCCTGCACTCAGAACATTGCCCCAACTCCCAGGCTGCAACCTAGAGGAAATCTACGCGAAGCCACATAGTGAGTAAACAGGTAAGATGAGCTCGGTTGGAAGACATCACTGCCAATGGCACTTATGGACTCCAGCCCAGCTCCCATCACAAGCGACTGACCAACACACCTGGGCCTGGGTTCTTTTCTTCTCCAGCTGAATGTCTCTTGGCCTCCTTGGGTCATTTCATTTTGCTCATCTCCAGTCATCTGTCAGAACCTGGAAACCCAAGGGGCTAGGCCATGTAGTTCATCTTGTGAGATTAATTTTAAAAAAATAGGCTGGGCATGGTGGCTCACACCTG
>NW_016107892.1:866908-868077 GCF_001604975.1 Cebus imitator | reverse complement strand
AAACAAACAAAAAAACAGCCCGGGTGTGGTGGATGTGCCTGTAATCCTAGCTGCTTGGGAGGCTGAGGCAGGAGTAATGCTTGAACCCGGGAGGTATAGGTGAGCCGAGATCGTGCCATTGCACTCCAGCCTGGGGGACAAGAGTGAGACTCCATCAAAAAAAAAAGAAAAAGGAAAAAGTGGTTCGAGACAGCCTGGCCTATATGGTGAAACCCTGTCTCTAAAATAAAAAAAATTTAAAAAAAGGAAAAAGTGACTGTCGTGTATGGGAAAATTTTTACAACAGGCCACGCATTTTATGTGCATTAGTTGAGTCTCAAAAAAAGGTGTGTCATGCCCATTTTACAAACAAGTTGATGCTGTGCTGGCTAATTTTGTGTGTCAACTTCGCTGGGCTTTGGTGCCCAGATGTTTGGCAAACATCAGCTTAGATATTGTTATGAAGATACTTTTTGGATGTGATTAACGTTTAAGTCAATAGACTTGAGTAAAGCAGATGACCCTCCATAAGATGGGTGGGTCTCACCCAATCAGTTGAAGGCCTTAAGAGGAAAGACTAAGTTTCCCCCAGGAAGAAGGACTTTGGCTTCCAGACTGCCTTCAACTCAAGACGGACTGTAACATCAACTCTTCCCTGAATTTCCAGCCTGCCCTGCAAATTTCAGAGTCGCCAGCCTCCACAATCATGTGAGTCAATTCCTTAAGATCAGTTTTTCTCTCTGTTTATCCACATGTTCCGTCTCATATTGGTTCTGTTTCTCAGGAGGACTTGACTAATACCCCTAGGAAAGGTAACCTCCCAAGGTTATACACCAAGGTTATACACCAAGAGGAGGCAATGGAGGAAAAGGGCACGTCGCTCTTCTCGAGGCTGCACCAAAGGAGCCTCAATCTCAGTCTCTCTGTGCCATAGAGGCCACGCTAGATGATCAGCCTTGGGAGGGAGACTGGCATAGCTTGATTCAGTTGCTAATGGGTCCCCGGCATACCGTTCTCTGCACGAGGTGCTGTGTGAACTCAGGAGGCTCAAATCATGCGCCACAGCGCCACCTACTGGCCGGGTAACGTGAACCAGGGCAGTAAACGAATCGCATCTGATCTGTGAGCAACTGAATCGTCTCTTTGTAAAGCTGGAAATCACTTAATTTTTTTTTTTTTTTTTTTTTTTT
>NW_016107892.1:861720-866043 GCF_001604975.1 Cebus imitator | reverse complement strand
TTTCACCATGATGGCCAGGCTGGTCTTGAACTCCTGACCTCAGGTGATCCACCCACCTCAGCCTCCCAAAGTGCTAGGATTACAGGTGTGAGCCACCGGGCCTGGCCTTTTTTTTTTTGAGACAGGGTGTTGCCCTGTCACCCAGACTGGACTGCAGTGGCTCTATCTTGGCCCACTGCAATCTCTGCCTCCTGGGTTCAAGTGATTCTCTTGTCTCAGCCTCCAGAGTAGCTGGGTTTACAGACACACCACACTTGGCTAAATTTTGTATATTAAGTAGAGAAGGGGTTTTGCCATGTTGGCCGGGCTGGTCTTGAGCTCCTGACCTCAGGTTATCCACCCTCCTTGGCCTCCCAAAGTGGGGATTACAGGCATGAGCTACAGTGCCTGGCCCAAAATCTTTTTTTTTTTTTTTTTTAATTCGCCCTCCCCATCCTCCCTTGGCCCAAAATCTTTACATTTTAAAAGACATTTAAAAATTTTTGCTCTCCACTGTTCCTCATTCATTTAATCATCTGTTAAACACCAGGCACAATGCGAGGTGTTGGAGTTTCAAAGAAGTCGAGTCCTTCTCAGAGGGATTTACAGAACCAGCAGGGCAGAGAACCAAATCAAGCCATCAGAAATGGGCATGTTGGGACCCCAAAGTGGGCCATTCTCTTGGAAAGAATGGGGGATGGTGGTGGTCTTGGGCTGAGCTTTTGAAAGACAGGAGGGCTCTGTCAGTACAACTTGAGGGGCATGGGGTTCATGTGATCCTAAATTCGGGATTTTCCACAAGCACAGGAGACGGCCACCAGGATGCATTTGAATGAGCAAAAGATGGGAGTGGCAAACCTCTCCGTGTAAGTGGAGAGCAGGGCGTGAGGTGAGATCCAGCTGTGGGCAGGGAGCATGCAGCCAGCTGCAGGCCTCTTTTCACAAGCAGTGTAGCATGGGCCCGAGCCCTGGGGCAGCGCCACCAGCCACACCCTGGAGACTCTGGCTGGCCAGGCTGAGGACTTGGAGCTTCGTCTCATGACAAAGGGGAGTCTCTTGATGGTTTCAAGACAGTGAATAAAGTAAGTGACCTGCCGTGTTTTACAAAGACAACGCTGCACAGGGAGGATGGGATGACACAAGAAGCAGGAAAATCATTAAGAGCTTGTTCTCAGCCAGGCGGGGTGGCTCACGCCTGTAATCCCAGCACTTTGGGAAACCGAGGCAGGTAGATCACGAGGTCAAGAGATTGAGATCATCCTGGCCAACATGGGGAAACCCCATCTCTACTAAAAAATACAAAAATTAGCCGGGCGTGGTGTTGCACACCTGTAGTCCCAGCTACTCAGGAGGCTGAGGCAGGAGAATCACTTGAACATTGGAGGCAGAGTTTGCAATGATCTGAGATCGCACCACTGCACTCCAGCCTGGTGACAAAGCAAGACTCCATCTCAGAAAAAGAAAGAAAGAGATTGTTCTCGAAGTCAGGGCTGACAGCCCTCTCAACCATAGCAGTGGTGGTGGGGACAGAGAGGCTGGAACAGAGGAGAGGCACTGAGGAGACAGACCCTGTGAGGCTGGGTGATGAGTGGGAGGAGGAGGGAGAGGTGAGTAGGGACACAAGGTGAGTCCCAGGTTTCTGTTTTGGTTCACCATTCCTGGAACTGGAAATAGAAGGGGCTGATGTAGAAGACAAGATGAAAATATTGTTGTAGACATGAGCCTACAGGATTTCCAGGTGTAGGTGCTCCAGAGTTAGTTGGATAAGCAGAATAAGACCATTGACTTGCAAGTCTGCAAAGATTGAAGATTTCCTTAAGAAGGCATAGACCCTGATTTCATCTTTTTTTTTTTTTTTTTTTTTTAGACAGAGTCTCACACTGTTCAGGCAGGAGTGCAATGGTGCGGTCTCAGCTCACTGCAGCCTCTGCCTCCCAGGTTCACATGATTCTCCTGCCTCAGCCTCCAGAGTAACTGGGATTATAGGCGCACACCACCACACCTGGCTAATTTTTTGTATCTTTAGTAGAGACGGGATTTGAGTATGTTGGCCAGACTGGTCTTGAACTCCTGACCTCATGATCCGCCCACCTTAGCCTCCCAAGGTGCTGGGATCACAGGCCTGAGCCACCACGCCTAGCCCTGATTTCATCATTCTTGTATAAGTGCACTATCAGAGAGTCTTTATTTGAGCTGCAGAAAAGTCTACCTAGCAAACTAGCTGAAAACTCAGTGCCTTACAACAAAGCATTCAGTGCCATGTTCATAACTGCAGGTGACTATGGTCTGGCTGAACAGCTGTGTTTCAGGCTGAGGGTCAGCAGGCTTGGCTTCAGGCTGAGTTCAGGTCTGTTTCAAGTATCTTTCGCCTTCCATAATCCAGCAGCTACTCAGGACATAAACTTGCAACCAGGGCTGCTGACATGCTCAACACCTCTTAAGACCAAGCTCCAGATCTGCACACTGTGGCTTCTGCCCACCTTAAAAAATACTTTTGGTTGAAGCCAACCCACATCAATGGAACAGGAATCCTACTCCCCCCATTTCATGCACTGCAAGGTCACATGGCAATAGGGAATGAGGAATTGAAAACAATATCCAATCTACCATAGCTACCTGTGTTTCTTCCGGTTACACTGCCTGCTCTTTTCTGTCTCTGTGTCCAGCCAGTAAGTCACCCAGGCTTAGATGCCCTGTTGGCCACCTGTCCTATGGCAGAGTGCAAAGATCATTGGATTCAGATATTCGTCATTGGAAGAGCTCCATTTCTAGCTGTTCCTCCTAGCTGTGTGATCTTGGAAAAGTGATGTTACGTCTGTGTCTTCTCTATCTACTAAAACTTAACCTCATGAGATTGCCAGAAAGATTAAGTGAGCCGATATAGAAGGCAAAACTTTGTCCTCTGCATTTTCATTAAGACCCAGCGCAAGTCTTCCCACTTAAAAAAGCTTTAAATAACTACCATTTCTCCCCAGGACTCTTAAATAGTCGACATCCAGTGGCTTCTAGATATAAGAGAAGTTCCTGGAGAATTCTTTTTTGAAAACTTAAATTTGGCCAGGTACGGTGGCTCACACCTGTAATCCCAGCACTTTGGGAGGTTGAAGTGAGTGAATCACATGAGGCCAGGAGTTCAAGACCAGCCTGGCCAACATGGCAAAACCCCATCTCTACTACAATACAAAAATTAGCTGGGCTTGTGGTGCACACCTGTACTCCCAGCTACTTGGGAGGCCAAGACACCAGAATTGCTTGAGCCTGGGAGGCAGAGGTTGCGGTAAGCAAAGATTATGCCACTGCACTCCAGCCTGGGTGATACGGCAAGACTCTGTTTCAAAAAAAAAAATTAAAATTTATTTTGTTTTTAGAGACAGGGTCTTGCTCTGTTACCCAGGCTGGAGTACAGTGGTGTAATCATAGCTCACTGTAACTTCTGATTCCTAGGTTCAAGTGATCCTCCTGCCTCAGCCTCCTGAGTAGCTGGGACTACAGACTGTGCCACTATACCAGCTTATTTATTATTTTGTAGACACCGGGTCTTAATGTGTTGCCCAGGCCGGTCTCAAATTCTTGGCTTCAAGTTATCCTCCCACCTCAGCCTCCCAAAGTGCTGGGATTACAGGTATGAGTCACCACACCTGGCCCTGAGGAAAATTCTTTAGAAATACTGAGTCTGTCCTTCAGCCCTGTTGCTCTCAATTTCTTCAGTGGGTTATTTCAGATCTCCCCAGTGATTCTAATGTACCGGTCTCTACATTACTTTGGTCTTACTTGAATAGGTCATTTCATGCATTAAAGACTTGGATGGCAGTCCTAATTTTATTTTCTGCAACTTGAGAATGTACTTTTCTAAACCTCACTTTTCTCATTGGTGAAGCAGAATTTTCTCGTGAGTTTCAGGGGCGTTTCAATGAGATAGCACAGTTAGGGCATTTGGCACAGTGCCTGGCAAGGCAGCTGGTTTTACTTACTCTGTCTTATATGGATTCTGTGAAATAGTTCCAGCACAGCACTGAGTGCATCGCAGCTGATTTACTGCAGAAATGCACTGTGATTTGTGGATGGAAGTTGGTGTCGCAAAAGAGTAGTGATTAGTACTCGTAACCTTCTCTTCCCATGCATGGTGTGAACGAGAACATACACACATCGCTGCTTTCCATACAAACACAGGCTCGTGAGTACATGAGTAGCACGTCAGGTGGCAGGTCCTTCCTGCGAAGTCTGTTGTAGGCAGGTGTTCAGCACAAGTAACAGCAACAAGAAGTTCAGAGGGAGGGGGGTGGGAAGCTGGGGAGAGATAGCAAGGGGAGAAATGCCAGATGTAGGTGATGGGGAGGAAGGCAG
>NW_016107892.1:856143-859560 GCF_001604975.1 Cebus imitator | reverse complement strand
TGGAGACGGGGTTTCACCATGTTGACCAGGATGGTCTCGATCTCTTGACCTCGTGATCCACCCGCCTCGGCCTCCCAAAGTGCTGGGATTACAGGCTTGAGCCACCGCGCCCGGCTAATTTTTTTTAAAAAGGAGATGGGATCTCACTATATTGCCCAAGGTGGTCTCAAACTCCTGGGCTCAAGGGATCCTCCCACCTTTGCCTCCCAAAGTACTGGGATTACAGGCGTGAGCCACCACACCTGGCCAGACCTCCAGTGGAGGCCAATCATGGTGATGGAGAAGGAAATCAGGGACAGATCTATACCATTTGTTCGATACTTACTGCATGTAAACAGAAGGAAATCAACACATCAAGTATCTCTTTATTTCATCCACCATCTCCTGTAGACAACGAGGTTTCTCCCAAATTAATGTGCTTGGAAATGGCTTGAACCAAATGGTTCATGAAGAAAACCTACGATATTTTACATGAAATTGCCACATCTGGGCATCAGGAAATCCTTCCCAGAGAATGCCTCAAATCAGTCAGCCTTTTCTCTTTTATTAGGCAGGTAGGTGTCCCCAAGATTAAATCTTAGCTAAAATATGAAAGTATCTAGTACAGGAGCCTATCGCATAGTTTCAGTCCTTTGGCAGTCAGACCTCATCTGGGCTGTCTTTGTGTGAGTTGACTGGCAAGTGGGGTATAAACTAGGTAGGCTGTGGCCTGGCCTGGTGACAGAGGGGTCCCTGGAACTTGACTGCCACTCCCTAAGAGCAGAAACCCCCTCTTTCTTCCACACTGCTGGATCCCATCATCATGCCCAGTGCCCCGCAATAAAACATAGGTGGCTTGCAAAAAAACACAAGATTGGGGCAGGCAAAGTGGCTCACATCTGTAATCCCAGCACTTTGGGAGGCTGATGTGGATCACTTGAGGGCAGGAGTTCAGGACTTGCCTGGGCAACATAGTGAGATCCCATCTCTAAAAAAAAAATTATTTAAAAAAATTAATAAAACAGCCAGGCGCCAGTGGCTCACGCCTGTAAACCCAACACTTTGGGAAGCCGAGTCAAGTGGATCACAAGGTCAGGAGATCGAGACCATCCTGGCTAACATGGTGAAAGCCCATCTCTACTAAAAATACAAAAAATTAGCCGGGTGTGGTGGCATGCGCTTGTAGTCCCAGCTACTCGGGAGGCTGAGGCAAGAGAATCGCTTGAACCCAGGAGGCAGAGGTTGCAGTGAGCCAAAATCATGCCACTGCACTCCAGCCTGGACAACAGAGGGAGACTCCATCTCAAAAAGAAAAAAATTAATAAAACACAAGATTGGCTTGTGCGGTGAGACAGTATTGAATCCAACAAACGGGACCTGGATAGTGGGGGTCCATGATGCAATGGTGGCTGCACCATGAGACCCTTATCCATATAATATTTAGTGGATGTCGTGCCAGGCACTGTTCTGGGTGCTGAGAAGATAGCAGTGCATAAGACTAAGGTTCTGTCGACAGAGACTGTGTAACACCAGTGGTAAAGGCAGTCAACAAACTTATATTTTTGAGATAGTGATGAGTTCTGGAAGGAAAGAAGGCTGATGTGGGCCGGGCACGGTGGCTCGCACCTGTAATCCCAGCACTTTGGGAAGCCGAGGCGGGCAGATCACCTGAGGTTGGGAGTTCGAGACCAGCCTGACCAACATGCAGAATCCCCGTCGCTACTAAAATACAAAAGTAGCCGGGCGTGGCGGCGCATGCCTGTAATCCCAGCTACTCGAGAAGCTGAGGCAGGAGGATCTCTTAACCTAGGAGGCAGAGATTGCAGTGAGCCGAGATCTCGCCACTGCACTCCAGCATGGGCAACAAGAGCAAAACTCCGTCTCAAAAAAGAAAAAGAAAAGGCTGATGTGATGGTGAGGAAGGGGTAGGTGGAATCTTCTCTGAGGTTTGAGTGAATGATTCCTCTTTCTCTGAGCTGAGCCAAGCTGAGAAGCTGTGAGGATAAAGATAGGGCCGGGAAGTCCGGTCCGCTAGTCTGGCCTCCGAGGTGGGGGGTGACCATCAGAATGGATTTCCGATCTGCTCCGCGAGAGCCTTGCCCAAGAAAGCCCTGAACCACTTCCCAGAGCAGCGCTCCCCAGGGAATGAGAAGTCTTTTCCCCTCGGACTGGATGTGGCTTAGGACGCGGACCCACTGGGTGTGGGACAAGCCTTGGCACGGGCCTGGAGGGAAGAAAGAACCCACGCGCCCCCCACACTCCACGGGGCTTGCGGCCATCTCAGACGTTCCGCTTCCACGTGCAGAAACCACGCAGGTCCGAGGCCCGGGTTCTAAAACAGCCCTCGAAGTTAAAGGCCTCCACAACCCGCCTCTGAGGAGGGCAAAGAGGCCCCGGGGGCGGTGCCTCGCGAGACCCAAACAAGCCCACGTGGCAAGGGCGGGGCTCCGATGTGACGTCACGGCGCGCTCGTGCGCGGCTGAGGTCACGCGCCGGCCGTACCCTTGCCCGCGGGCCGTAAAGCGCGGAAGGTCGCGGTCTCGGCTTCCCCGGAACTTTTTGCTCAATTCGCCCCGCCCCTTTCCCAACTTTGATCCCCGCTTTCCGGCCCGAGGCGACCCCCGGCAACCGTTGTGGCTGGCGCCTAGCTCCCGCCGGGCTGTCGCTGAGCGCGGAGCCCGTGGGGGCCCGTGAGGTAAGGAGACAGCTGCGGGGCGACTCTGGCTTCCCCGTCTGCGCGTGCCTGAGCGCCCCGGGACCCCCAGGTTCCCCTCTTTCTCCTTTGGTTTTGCCCGGGGGTAGTCTCCGCTAGCCCCCCGCTTCCAGTCGGTTCCCCCTGGCCTCTCACGAAGGCGCGTCCAGGCGCCAGGACTCGGTGCCCGGAAGGTTGTCTGCTCGTGCCTTGGCTCGTGTCCTCGGCTTACCCAGGGCCTGCGCACCGCTCCTCCAGGCACCTGCATCTCAGCCCGGATGCCAGGGTGGCGGAGGTGACTGCGCCTCGGGCTCCCCCCTCACGGGGTTGCACACCCCTGCGGCGCAACTCCAGCTCGTTCAACCCGGTCCTACGTCCCTGCAGGTGGAACTGTTTTCCCGCGTTGAGACGTGCGGTCGGCTTGTGCTTCATAACTAGTAAGACTGCTGCAGAGTCGGGAGGAAGAAGTCACCTAGAAAAGTCTGGGCCAGGGCAGTGAGCTTCCTTGTTAATGTTTGACCTTTGGGGGCCGATGTGTGATACTAGGATTTGAATCAAGAATCTCCAAGCCCATTTCTCACATGCATGTAAACATAATGTACGGGAATGAGGGGGGTGGGTGGAGGAGGAGCCAGCCCTACGGGTGTACTTTTCCAGTGACAGGGACTTGTGTTAATTATTTTTTCTTTTTTTCTTCTTTCTTCTTCCTCCTCCTCTTTTTCTTTTTTTTTTTTTTTTTTTTTTTT
>NW_016107892.1:853151-856133 GCF_001604975.1 Cebus imitator | reverse complement strand
TTTTTGAGACAGAGTCTTGCTCTGTCGCCTCGCGCCAGGCTGGAGTGCAATGGCGCCATCTCGTCTCACTGCAACCTCTGCCTCCCGAATTCAAGCAATTCTCCTGCTGCAGCCTCCCGAGTGGCTGGGACTACAGGCGCGCACCACCACACCCAGCCAATTTTTGTATTTAGTAGAGACGAGGTTTCACTATATTGGCCAGGATGGTCTTGATCTCTTGGCCTCGTGATCTGCCCTCCTTGGCCTCCCAAAGTGGTGGGATTACAGGCATGAGCCATCGCACCCGGCCACTTGTGTTAATTTCTTAAACTCGCGTGATCATCTGGTTCACTTGTTGAAAAATACAGCTCCCTGGAGTGGCAGGATCAGAATCCTCAGAGATGGACCCTGGGAATTCGTCGTGGTTTTTTTTGTTTGTTTGTTTGTTTTTGAGACGGAGTCTCGCTCTGTTGCCGATGCTGGAATGTAGAGTCTCACTCTGTCTCCAGGCTGGAGTGCAGTGGCATGATCTCAGCTCACTGTACAACCTCCGCCTCCCAGGTTCAAGAATTCTTCTGCCTCCGCCTCCCGAGAAGCTGGGACTACAGATACCCGCCCCCACGCCCGGCTAATTTTTCTATTTTTAATAGAGACAGGGTTTCACCATATTGGCCCGGCTGGTCTCTAACTCCTGACCTTGTGATCGGGCCACCTTAGTCTCCCAAAGTGCTGGGACTACAGGTGTAAGCCACTGCACCCTCTGGAGTCTGTCATTTTTAAACAAGTGTACCAGGTGGTTCTTTTGCTGAGGCAAGTGTGGGAAACTTTGTGTGAGCCCACCCATGTTCATCCAGTCTTCCTTGTAACCGTCAGTCCACTGTGCACAATGCTGAAGCCATACAGAGGGGCAACTGGAAGTTAGAGCTAGCACCTTGATCTTGTTGGAATAAGCAGTTCTGAGTAGAGCCAGCCCTAGTCTTATGGTTGTTTAGCAGAATTTATTCTTCTTAGCAGAGAATATTATAATGTCATTTTCCAGAACTTTTAAAAAATATTTGTTTTAAAGCAGATGATGTGCTTTATTTCTGTCTTTGACATCTTCAGTTTCTTCTCTCCTATCTTTACCTCCTTTGCTGTCAAGCTTTGCTTTGGTTTTGCTGCCAGCCCTACTAGGCTTATGTTTGGCAACAAAGGCACTAGACCCTGGTGCCTTAATTTCCTTCGTTGTTTATCTTAAGCCCTACTTTTCCTCTGCCCTCATGCCGTCGTCACCACTTCACTCTTGTGAAGGTCATAATGAACACGATGTCAGAAATTCTTTTTTGGTGCCTAGCGTCCTGGGCTTTTTTTCTTTTCTTTTTTCTTTCTTTCTTTTTTTTGAGATAGAGTCTGGCTCTGTTGCCTAAGCTGGAATGCAATGGTGTGACTCAGCTCACTGCAACCTCCACCTCCTGGGTTAAAGCAATTCTCCTGTCTCAGCCTCATGAGTAGCTGGGACTACCGGCACAAGCCACCAAGCCTGGCTGACGTTTGTGTTTTTAGTAGAGACTGGGTTTCACCATATTGCCCAGGCCGGTCTCGAACTCCCGACCTCAGGTAATTCACCTGCCTTGGCCTTCCAAAGTGCTGGGATTACAGGCGTGAGCCATTGCACCTGGCCTGTTTGTTTGTTTGTTTGTTTGTTTTTGAGACGGAGTTTCACTCGTGTTACCCAGGCAGGAGTGCAATGGCGCGATCTTGGCTCACCGCAACCTCTGCCTCCTGGGTTCAGGCAATTCTCCTGCCTCAGCCTCCTGAGTAGCTGTTTGTTTTTTTTTTTTTTAAAGGCTGATTCTAACTCTTTTCACCCAAGCAGGAGTGCAGTAGCATAATCTCGGCTCACTGCAACCTCTGCCTCCCAGGCTCAAGTGATCCTCCTACCTCAGCCTCCTGAGTAGCTGAAACCACAGGTGCATGCCACCATACCCAGCTAAATCTTTGTATTTTTGGTAAAGATGGGGTTCATCATATGCCTCCAGGCTGGTCACAAACTTTTGAGCTCAGGCGATCCATCTGCCTCAGCCTCCCAAAGTGCTGGGATTATAGATGTGAGCCACCATGTACCCTGGGCTTTTTAAAAAAATGTTGATTTTTGTTTGTTGAGACAGGGTCTCACCCTGTCACCCAAGCTGAAGTGTGGTGGTGCAATCATGTCTCACTGCAGCCTCTGCTTTCTGGACTCAAGTTGCCTTCCTGCCTCAGCCTTCTGAGTAGCTGGAACTACAGGCACGTACCACCACACCCAGCTGATTTTATTTTTTTTAAATTTTTGTGCCTATAATCCTACAGAGAGGATATTGCCATGTTGCTGGCTACTGGGCTCAAGTGGTCCTCCCACCTTGGCTTCTAAAAGCACTAGGATCTAGGATTACAGGCATGAGGCACCAGCTGGCCCACCGTGGGATTTTAAAGTGTTTTTTTTTTTTTTTTTTAAAGACAGACTCTTGCTCTGTTGCCTAGGGCTGAGTGCACTGGCGTGATCTCTGCTCACTGCAACCTCTGCCTCCCAGGCTCCAGTGATTCTCCCATCTCAGCCTCCTGAGTAGCTGAGATTACAGGCACATGCCACCATGCCCAGCTAGTATTTGTGTTTTTAGTAGAGAAAGGATTTTGCCATGTTGGCCAGGCTGGTCTTGAACTCCTGACCTCAAGTGATCCACCCATCTCGGCCTCCCAAAATACTGGGATTACAGATATGAGCCACCGCACTTGACCTAAAGTTTTTTAAAATTCCGTCTTAAAACTCATCTGGCCGGGCGCGGTGGCTCAAGCCTGTAATCCCAGCACTTTGGGAGGCCGAGGCGGGTGGATCACAAGGTCAAGAGATCGAGACCATCCTGGTCAACATAGTGAAACCCCGTCTCTACTAAAACTACAAAAAAATTAGCTGCGCATGGTGGCGCGTGTCTGTAGTCCCAGCTACTCAGGAGGCTGAGGCAGGAGAATTGCCTGAACCCAGGAGGC
>NW_016107892.1:847052-852231 GCF_001604975.1 Cebus imitator | reverse complement strand
CTTGAACCGGGGAGGTAGAGGTTGCAGTGAGCCGAGATCACGCCACTGCACTTCAGTCTGGGCTGCAGAGCAAGACTCCGTCTCAAAAGAAATAAACAAAAATAAAAATAATTCTCTCAGGTATTTAGATATTCCCTCAAATCTGGGGGCCTACCTTTGAGGTCTCTGAGTGATCGTTGATGTTTTTCCCCCATCTTCTTGGTTCTCTGTTCTCATTCATGAACAGAGATTATTTCCTAGGTTCCTGTGTGGAATGCTAGGAAAACTGAGCAATTTAAAAGGTTTCTACTCTTAGTTCCATTATAATAGAAAAATAATAGGTCAGGCGTGGTAGCTCATACCTGTAATTCCAGCACTTTGGGAGGCCAAGGTGGGCAGATCACTTGAGGTCAGGAGCTTAAGATCCACCTGGGCAAGGAAGTGAGTCCCTCATCTCTACAAATATTCATAATTTAAAAATTAGCTGGGCGTGGTGGTGCACACCTGTGGTCCCAGTTATTCTGGAGGCTGAGGTGGGAGGATCGTTTGAGCCTGGGTGGTTGAGACTGCAGTGTTCCATGATCATGGCACTGCACTCCAGCCTGGGTGACAGAGTGAGACCTCGTCTTAAAAAGTAATAAACAGGCAGGGTGTGGTGGCTTATGCTTACAATCCCAGCCCTTTGGGAGGCCAAGGTGGGCAAATCATGAGGTCAGGAGATCGAGACCATCCTGGCCATGGTGAAACCATGTCTCTACTAAAATACAAAAAAATAATGCCAGATGAGGTGGCATATGCTTGTAGTCCCAGCTACTCAGGAGACTGAGGCAGCGGAATTGGTTCAACCCAGGAGATGGAGGTTGCAGTGAGCCAAGATCGTGCCACTGCACTCCAGTCTGGCGACAGAGCAAGACTCCATCTCAAAAAATAAAGACTAACTACCACTCACTGAGTGCTTCTTGGGTGCCTGTACCATGTTCTTCCTGCATTATCTGATTTAGTCTTTGCGGCAACCATGTGAGGTAGATGTTCCTAGCCCATGTTGCAGGTGAGGACCTCAGGCTGGGTGCAGTGGCTCACACCTATAATTCCAGCACTTTAGGAGGCCGAAGTAGGTGGATAACAAGCTCAAGAATTTAAGACCAGCCTGGCAAACATGGTGAAACCCCGTCTCTACTTAAAACATACAAAAATTAGCCGATCATGGTGGTGTGCACCTGTAGTCCTAGCTACTCGGGAGGCTGAGGTAGGGGAATCACTTGAACCCGGGAGGTGGAGGTTGCAGTGAGCTGAGATCTCACACTGCACTCCAGCCTGGTGACAGAGCAAGACTCCATCTCAAAAAAAAAAAAAAAGAACCTCAAACAATAGAGATTTAGTAACTTGCTGAAAGTCATACAGCTGGTGAGAGGTGGGGAATGTTTTCTGACCCAGTCCTCTCTACCCACAAAGCCTGGATTCCCTGCTGTGTTGGCGTGTTGCTTCTCTGATTGGCAGACAGACCATTGTGCAGCGTGGTAAATTCTGTCCTGGGAGAAGTGCAGTTTGTTATAGGAAAACATAGAAGAGTCGCCTAACCAAGTGTTGGGGTAGGAGAGTGAGTGTGTCAGATAAGATGTCAAAGAGGCTGCAACCTGAGGAGATTACCTGTATTTGGGGGAGGGGTGGCAGGAACCATGCCAGGAGGGAACAGCATGCACAGAACCCAGAGCTGAATAGAACATTCACGCCTTACCTGATACCTTTGAGGAATTACAGGTTGTTCAGTCTGGCTTGATCAGAGGACAGGAGAAGTGAGACCACAGATAAGAACCAGATTGTGAAGGATCTTGCAATTGATAGTAAAAGAATTTTGCCTTTTTCCTGAGGGCATCAGACAGTCACTGAGGTCAGGCTTGGTGGCTCACGCCTGTAATCCCAGCACTTTGGGATGCTAGAGGTGAGTGGATCTCTTGAGGTCAGGAGTTTGAGACCAGCCTGATCAACGTGGTGAAACCCTATCTCTAAAAACACAAAAATTAGCTGGGTGTGGTGGCGCACACCTGTAATCCCAGCTACTCGAGGCTGAGGCAGGTTAATTGCTTGAACCCAGGAGTGGACATCGCAGTGAGCCAGGATTGTGCCATTGCACTCCAGTCTGGGCAACAGAGTGAGACTCCATCGCAAAAAAAAAAAAAAAATTTTTAAATGCGGAGGAAAAGAAACCAAAAGGGAGGGAAACATTGCAGGTCCATGAAAGAGAGACAGCAGTTGATGGAGCTAGGGGCAAGAGAAGAGGAGGAAGTGGGATCCAGGGCACTTGGGGAGATTAACATTCTGTTTTATAAAGGAAGGAACAGATGATTGCAGATGCAAGTGGGTCTGTGGAAAGGGTTTCAGGGAATGAGATGAGACAGGCTTTCTGCTTAGAATGAGGGAAGAAAGAAGATGAGACTGAAGGTTGAGAGAGGAGCAGCTGGGCTTGGAAACAGTACAAGCAGAGGTCTGCCTGTGGCTTACCATGTGTTAGCCTAAGCCACCAAGGAGCAGGGCAGTTTTCAAGTATAACCAAGTGGTAACGGGTCAGAAGCCAGGAGGATGACAGCAAAGTCAATGGGACAGGGTTTGCCATTTGGCAGCTGCAGTTCCCCAGGAAAGCTGCATTGCCGTTGGGACAGAGGGTAGAGAGAATGTCAGCAAAGGGGTGGTGGTTTACCTTTGGGAAAGGTATTCTAGAGGGTGCAGTAGAGGGGCTTGAGCGGGAGGAAAGCAAAGAGAGCTTGGGTGAGGGAAATAAATTGGTCATGTGGAGATGAGATTATGGAAAGACTAGCCGGGTAGAGAAGGCTTTATCTTGAGACAGAGCTTAACAGGGACGAGGGATGAGAGGCATGGTAGCAACCACAAGTTGGCCAAGATTATTTGTCTCCAGTTGGATGGGATATCTGCCTGGACACAGTCTATGTTTGCATTGGTTGCAATCCTGAGAGTCCTCTGAGAGACCTTGGCCTTAGACAATTTGGGTTGATTGGGGAGCATCTGTGGGTCCTGTGGCTGGCAGTGGAGGCGGTGAGATGACTAGCAGTGAGCTGCCCTGAGGCCCCCCTGGTCTGCCACCTCTCATCTCAGAGTCCTCATCTTCCTGTACAAATGACTGCATGGACAGCCAGTAGGTCTTTCTTTATTCAGTTTCTTGAAACTTGAATAGTCATCTGTTTTGCTGTTAGAGTAAGTTTGTTAAAACCCTGCCTTGGCCAAGTGCAGAGGTTGACGCCTATAACCTCAACGCTTTGGGAGACCCAGGTGGGAGGGCCACTTGAGCCCAGGAGGTCAACTCTGTTTTTCTTGTAATTCTACCATCCACTCTCCACCATGGAGCCAGACTGACCTTTAAAAAAAAAAAAAAATCCCTCCCCAACCCCCACCAAAAAAAAAAACAAAGAACATCCCCGATCATTTCATTCCCCTGTGTTAGTGATTCTCCTTTGTACTTAGAATAAAATTCCAGCTCCTGTTGATAGCAACCAAGGACTCTGTGTGATTGATTTCTGCCTGCCTCTCCAGTGTTGTCTTAGATCTTGTCCCTTGTGCCCCATGTTGTGTACATACTGACCTCCTTTTTGTTCTTGGTCAGTCTTACCTCAAGGCCTTTGCACATGTGTAACTGGTTCCCTATCCTTCAGGTCTGTTTTCAAATGTCAGTTCCTTGGAGGCTGTTCCTGACCATTCCATTTTAAATATGCCCCTAGTTATTCTATCACATCAGTTTTATTTACTTGTGTGATTGACCCTCTCCTTGTTCACATATGCAAACTCTCAAATGTCAATTTCGTAAAGATAGGGACTTCCCCATTCTTGTTCACTGCTAGCAGAATGAAACTCAGTACGCCCTCATATATTTGTTGAATGAATGACTACTGTTCTTTGTCAAATCCTTTTCTCATTAGTCTCGAGCACTGAGTTGAATGGCCTGAAATATGTTTGGTTTCTCTGTCTAGTTTGAATTCCTGAGATCTGCTAGTTGCTGAGAGAAGTGATGTTCTGCCGGTTGCTGTCAGTTGTTGGAAGACAAAGAACCAGCCCAGGATGGCAGAACTGGTCCTCTGCAAGAAGCAGCACGTCAGCTGCCGAGGCACGTTCCGTGGCCCTGCCCACCCAGGCACAGGTGGTCATCTGTGGGGGTGGAATCATGGGCACATCCGTGGCCTATCACCTCTCCAAAATGGGGTGGAAGGATATTGTCCTTTTGGAGCAGGGCAGGTAAGGATCAGACTGCATTTGGTCATGACTGGCCGTGCTGCACTAATGATAAGATTCCCTCGTTCCCTCCCCTCCTTTCAGAGATACTGCCCTACCAGAAGCTAATCTAAATTTTCCTAAGTAGCATGAGAAGAATCAAGGTGGAATCTCCTGCACTTTTTTAAGATGACTAATAATGCTCATGTTCTCTGATTTTGAGAGAGGTGGCAAATTTCCTTTTTTTGTCCTTTTTTGTTTTGGTAGACAGGATCTCACTTTCTTACCCGGGCTGAGCTTGAACTCCTAGTCTCAAGCAGTCCTCCCAGTTTGACCTCTCAAAGTGCTGGGACTACAGTCGTGACCCACTGTACCCAGCCACATTTTAGACTTTGACAAAAATTTGCATTTGTAAGTAATGTAGATTGTTATTTAAGCAAAGTAGACAACTGCTTGTGTTCACTTAATTGCTAGGTTCTTAATATTGTTCTCATTCTCCAAAAGAAATATGCTCTGTAGGCTTTATTTCTGTGTGCTTGCCTTTTTTAGGTCAAATGTTTTCTGCTCTTTTGGCTTGTAAGCTAAATCCTTTTATATTTATAATAGTCGCAGAGATTACAGAATAGATTCTTATAATCCATCATTAATTAATATCATACCACTACACAAGTAGTATTAGATTCATACAACAATATTGGCCATGCGTGGTGGCTCGCACCTGTAATCCCAGCACTCTGGGAGGCCGAAGAGGGTGGATCACCTGAGGTCAGGAATTTGAGACCAGCCAGGCCAACATGGTGAAACCCCGTCTTTACTAAAAATATAAAACTTAGTTATGCATGGTGGCACATGCCTGTAGTCCCAGCTACTCAGGAGGCGGAGGTTGCAGTGATTGGAGATCGTGCCACTGCACTTCAGCCTGGGCAACAGAGTGAGATCCTTTCTCAAAAAAAAAAGAATATAGGCCTTTCACTGTGGTAATTCT
>NW_016107892.1:840349-846357 GCF_001604975.1 Cebus imitator | reverse complement strand
CGCCTCCTGGGTTCAGGCAATTCTCCTGCCTCAACCTCCTCAGTAGCTGGGATTACAGGTACGCACCACCATGCCCAGCTAATTTTTTTGTATTTTTAGTAGAGACGGGGTTTCACCACGTTGACCAGGATGGTCTCGATCTCTTGACCTCGTGATCCACCCGCCTCGGCCTCCCAAAATGCTGGGATTACAGGCTTGAGCCACCGCGCCTGGCCTCAGGCTGATTTTTTATGATCAGACTCAGGTCAGAGACTTTTATAAACACCACTGTTTTGAGATACAATTTGCATACCATGCCACTCATCCTTGTTAAGTGCCAAGTCTGTTCACAGAGTTGTGTCTCTATCATCATAACCAGCCCATACATTTTTGGCAGTAAGACCACAGAAATTAGGCTGGACTCTCTACAGTGCACCGCATAAGAGGGTGCATGGCTATACTGTCTTACTTCTGGTGGTGATAACCCTGATCATCCAGATATATTGGTGTCCTCTAAGAATCTCTAGCACAGAGTCCTTGTTTTCTTCCCTTGTGACAGGCCAGTGCCCTGTGAGGAGAGATGGATTCTCAGATTATGTCAATATCCTGTTCATATCAGACCTCCACCTACTGGGCTTAATATCCATTGACAACTGTTTCCTGAGTCAGCCACCACCATGATGGTTGACAAATGTTGATTTTCTGTCATCCTTCTGCATTTATTATAGTTGACACATTGCTGCCAGAAAGAGATTTCGTTCACCCCCATTTATTTACTCAATTATATATCTGAATATATATACACATAGACATATCAGTTTAGATTCATGGATTTCTATTTTATGCAGTGGATACTTTTTTTTTTTTTTTTTTGAGACAGAATCTTTTTCTGTCACCCAAGCTGGAGTACAGTGATGTGATCTCAGGTCACCGCAACCTCTGCCTCCTGGGTCCCAGTGATTCTCCTGCCCCAGACTCCCAAGTGAAGTGACTGGGATTACAGGCCCGTGCCACCATGCCTGGCTAATTTTTATATTTTTAGTAGAGACAGGCTTTCACCATGTTGGCCAGGCAGGTCTCAAACTCCTGACTTCATCTGATCCTCGTGCCTCAGCCTACTAAAGTGCTGGGATTACAGGCGTGAACCACGATACCCAGCCTGCAGTGGATACTTTTTTTTTTTTCCCCCAACATATTGGTCAGGCCGGTCTTGAACTCCTGACCTCAGGTGATCCGCCCACCTCAGCCTCCCAAAATGCTAGGATTACAGGCGTAAGCCAACGCGCCCGGCTGCAGTGGATACTTTTAAGAGCAAAAGTGAGTTTTTGTGTGTGTTAATGTTTTTGAGATGGTCTCGTGCTTTCACTCAGGCTGGAGTGCAGTGGTTCGATCTCAGCTCACTATAACCTCTACCTCTTGGGCTCAAGTGATCCTCCCACCACAGCCTTGTGAGTAGCTGGGACCACAGGCACGTACTGCCATGCCTGGCTAATTTTTTGTATTTTTTGTAGATACGTGATTTCACCATGTTGACCAGGCAGGTCTGAAACTCCTGGGCCCAAGCAATCCAGTCACCTCAGCCTCCCAGACTTTTGGGGTTACAGATACGGGCCACTGCACCTGGCCTCATAATGTTTCCTTGATGTCAAAATCTTTCTCCTATTTATTGAAATTCTTTTAAATTTAATTATCAGGTATTTCCACAAAAAATGATAAACTAATTTCAGTGTAAATGTTCGTAAGTGGGAGACCCTAGGGAGGTTCGTTTCTGGTTTAATTTGTTGCTTCAAGATTATATAATGCCTTATAATTGACATAAGGCAAACTGTTTGAGTCTCGTACTTAAAAATATTTATGCTGCCCAGGCATAGTCACTCACGCCTGTAATCCCAGCAGTTTGGAAGGCCAGGGCAGGTGGATCACCTGACGTCAGGAGTTTTGAGACCAGCCTGGCCAACATAGTAGAGGCCTGTTCCTACTAAAAATACAAAAGTTAACTGGGAGTGATTGTGTGCGCCTGTAATCCCAGCTACGCAGGAGGCTGAGGCAGGAAAATCGCTTGAACCCAGGAGGTGAAGGTTGCAGTGAGTCGAGATTGTGCCACTGCACTCCAGCCTGGGTGACAGAGCAAGACTTGGTCTCAAAAAAAAAAAAAAAATTATGCCTCAGCCAGGCGCGGTGGCTCATGCCTGTAATCCCAGCACTTTGGGAGTCTGAGGCAGATGGATCACCTGAAGTCAGGAGTTGGAGACTAGCCTGGCCAACATGGCAAAACCCTGTCTGTATTGGGCCCTAGCATTACTGAAGCTCTTTACATTATGTTGCTACCATAAATTAGAGAACTTTTTTTCCAATTTAAAGTTTATGTACTTTTGAATAGGCAATGTATGTGATTCAAAATTGAAAATATGTAAAAGAGGCTGGGCATGGTGGCTCATGTGTATAATCCCAGCACTTTGGGAGGCCAAGGTGGGTGGATCACCTGAGGTCAGAATTTAAAACCAGCCTGGCCAACATGGCGAAACCCTGTCTCTACTAAAAATACAAAAATTGGCCATGCGTGGTATCTCACACCTGCAATCCCAGCACTTTAGGAGGCCGAGGTGGGAGGATCACCTGAGGTCAGAAGTTTGAGACCAGTCCGACCAACATGGAGAAACTCCGTCTTTACTAAAAATACAGATTTAGCTGGGCATGGTGGCATATGCCTATAATCCCAGCTGCTTGGGAGGCTGAGACAGGAGAATCTCCTGAACTCGGAACCCAGGAGGCAGAGATTGTGGTGAGCCAAGATTGCACCATTACACTCCACTGTAGGCAACAAGAGTGAAACTCCATCTCCAAAACAAAACAAAAAAGAGGCCAGGCACCATAGCAGGTGCCTATAATCTCAGCTACTTAGGAGGCTGGGGCATGAGAATCCCTTGAACCCAGGAGGTGGAAGTTGCAGTAAGCCAAGATCATGCCATTGCACTCCAGTTGAGTGACAAGAGCAAAACTGTGCCCCCCCCCCGCACTCCCCACCAAAAATAAAAAGAAAATATGTAAAAGGGTGTACAAGAAAAAGATACCTTCTCAATCTGACTTTTTCTGTCAGACTGGATTGCAGTGGTGCAATTTTGGCTCACTGCAACCTCCACTTCCTAGGTTCAAGTGATTCTCCTGCCTCAGCTTTCCGAGTACCTGGAACCACAGGTGCGTGCCACCATGCCTGGCTAATTTTTGTATTTTTAGTAGAGATGGAGTTTCACTATATTGGCCAGGCTGGTCTTGAACTCCTGACCTCGTGATCTCCCTACCTCAGCCTCCCAAAGTGCTGAGATTATAGATGTGAGCCACCTTGCCCAGCCTCTCATTTTTTTTATAGCTGCATAGTATTCCATTGTATAGATGAACTCCAAATTTTTTATTTTATTTATTTTATGATCAAGTCTTGTTGTGTTGCTTAGTCTGAAGTGGAGTAGCACAGTCCTAGCTCACTGCAGCCTCAAACTTCTAGGATCAGGGGATTCTCCTGCCTCACCATCCCAAGTAGCCTAGATATATTTATATTTTTTTTTTCGTAGAGACAGGGTCTGGCTCTGTTGCCCAGGCCAGTCTTGAACTCCTGTCCTCAAGTGATCCTCCCACCTCAGCCCCTAAAAGTGCTGGGATTATAGGCATTCGCCACTGTGCCTGGCCTAAACTCTCCAAAAATTTTAAATCTGTCCCATGTCAATGAATATTTTTCTCAGTCTGTTGCCCAAGCTGGAGTATAGTGGGGTGATCATAGCTCACTGTAGCCTCTACCCTGTGGACTCAAGGGATCCTCTGGCCTCAGCCTCCCACGTAGCTGGGACTACAGGCATGTGCCACCACACCTGGCTAATTTTTTTGTTGTTGGTAGAGATGGGATTTCCCTATGTTGACCAGGCTGGTCTCAAACCCCTGTCGTTAAACAATCCTCCTACCTTGGCCTCCTAAAGTGCTGGGATTATAAGTGTGCGCCACTGTGCCCAGCTTCTTTCTATCTTTTGGCATTAGAAACAGTAGTATAGTGAGAAACCTTGACCTTGTTTTCACAGATAGATGAACCTACCTAATAGCATTTTGCATCCATCCTGCAGGCTGGCTGCTGGCTCTACCAGGTTCTGTGCTGGCATCCTGAGCACTGCCAGGCATTTGACCATTGAACAGAAGATGGCAGACTACTCAAACAAACTCTACCTTCAGCTAGAGCAAGAAACAGGGATCCAAACAGGTAAGCAAGTGTCTGCTATTTACTGGTTTGCCTGTCTCCCAGACTGTTAGAATCGCTTCTGTATTTGGCCCTCTGCCAGGTTTGCCTGCTGCTGTGGTAATTAAGACTTGAGTTTTAGGCCAGGCTCTGCCACCAATCAGGGCAGGTCACTTACCTTGTTGAGTTGTCTTCACTTTCCCCATCTATAAAATGAAGGTGTTCAGTCAATATCCTGATCCTTTTCAGATCCTACAATTCTTGTCATATGAAAGTTTTCCTGGGCCGTTTCCTGTGTATGACTCATTGAAGCATAGTAAATGGCAACACTTGGCTCCTAAACAAAGAGGAGGAGAAAGAACTTCAGTTTAGGGGCTGGACAGTTAAATCATAGTTTGACTCGCTGAAATTTCACCACCTGCTATTAAGTATATATTTGTATTTTTTTTTGAGACTTAATCTCACTCCATCACCCAGGCTGGAGTACAGTGGTACGATCTTGACTCACTGCAACCTCTGCCCTGCCCTGATTCCTGCGCCTTCAAGTTCGTGTTCAAGCAATTATCCTACCTCATCCTTCCCAGTAGTAGCTGGGGTTACAGGCACACACCACAATGCCTGGTCAATTTTTGGATTTTTAGTAGAGATGGTGGTTATTCAGGCTGGTCTGGAACCCCTGACCTCAAGTGATCTGCCTGCCTCGGCCTCCTAAAGTGCTGGGGTTACAGATGTGAGCCATCGCAGCTGGCCTTAAGGATATTTTTTTATTATAAAGTGTAGACATGTACTTTTTCTTTTTTTTTTTTTCCTTTTTTAAAATTTGAAACAGAGTCTTGCTCTGTCCTCCAGGCTGGAGAGCAGTGGCACGATCTTGGCCCACTGCAACTGCCACCTCTCAGGTTCGAGCAGTTCTCACACCTCAGCCTCCCAAAATAATTATACAACTCACCGTAATGTAGAATCAGTGGGATTCCTGAGCTTATTTTCCTTCAACTAGATGGTCTCATCTGGGTGTGATTGGAAACACTGACAGATTATCAGGCATTAGAGTCTCATAAGAAGCGTGCTACCTAGGTCCCTTGCATGTGAAGCTCACAACATGGTTCGCGATCCTATGGGAATCTAATGCTGCTGTTGATCCGAGAGGAGGTGGAGCTCAGGTGGTAATGCTTGCTAGCCCACCACTCACCTCCTGCTGTGCAGACCTGTTCCTAACAGGCCTCAGACCATTACCAGTCTGTGGCCTAGGGGTTGAGGACCCTTGCTTTAAGTCATCTGGGGATTGTTTATAATACCTAATACACTGCCTGCACATCACTTCCTTCGTGTGGATTCAATACAGTACTTTGCACAGGGCACATTCAAGTTTTGCTCTTTGGAGTTTTGTGGAATTTTTTTTCCTGTGAATATCTTTTATCTGAGATTGATCTAATCCACTGATGTGGACCCCAGTGATGTGGAGGGACAGCTGTATTCTCTGCTAATCTTCTGAAAATAGTTCTTTCAGGTAAGGTGTTACGTTAACTACTTTTTAATTCAAAATACCAGATCACTCTAAGATTTTCGTTCCTTGACTATGCTGAATATTAGTTTCTGCAGTGCTTCAGTTTGTGTGTGATAAAATTTTTTTGTCAAGTGAATGGAATCAGTGTGACTATTTAAAAGTTCAAGTAATCTTTTGAAAATATTCCATATAATAGGCTGGGCGTGGTAGCTCATGCCTATAATCCCAGCTCTTTGGGAGGCTGAGGTGATCTGATTACTTGAGGCCAGGAGTTTGAGACTAGCGTGGCCAACATAGTCACACTCTTAT
>NW_016107892.1:839134-840183 GCF_001604975.1 Cebus imitator | reverse complement strand
CCAGGTGCCAGGCTGGAGTGCAGTGGCGCAATTTTGGCTTACTGCAACCTCCGCTTCCTGGGTTCAAGCACTTCTCCTGCCTCAGCCTCCCGAATAGCTGGGACTACAGGCATGTGCCACCACACCCAGCTAATTTTTGTATTTTGGTAGATACGGGTTTTCACCACGTTGGTTAGGATGGTCTCGATCTCTTGACCTCGTGATCCGCCCACCTCGGCCTCCCAAAGTGCTGGGATTACAGGTATGAGCCACTGCGCCTGGCTAAGCCAATTTTTAAAGTCAGTGATGAATTTGTTTATTTCAGAGGGAGTGTCACTCTGTTATCAGGCTGGGGTGCAGTGGCGCCATCTCTACTCACTTCAACCTCCACCTACCAGGCTCAAGTGATTCTCTTGCCTCAGCCTCCCAAGTAGCTGGGACTATAGGCACCCGCCACCATGCTTGGCTAATTTTTATATTTTTAGTTGACACAGGATTTCACTGTGTCTGCCAGGCTGATTTTGAACTCTTGAGCTCAAGAGATCCATCTGCCTTGGCCTCCCAAAGTTTTGGGATTATAGGTGTGTGCCACCACAACTGGGCAACAAATTAGTTAAAAAAAAATTATTTAGTAAGTTTTAAAAAACTTAAAAAATGTACAGAAATGTAAGAAATAAAAGTTGAAAATTTTTCCTCCCCACTGAATATCCACCAAAAATCAACATTCTGTGTTTAGTTTGTACCCTCTTGGCCTTCTTTATTTGGTATGTGTTGTACATATAGGTTACATTTTATTTTTCATTTTTTTAATTGATGTAGTTTTACATATTTTGGGAGTACACGTAACTTTGATTCATGTATACAATGTGTAATGATCAAATCAGGATAATTAGCATATCTTATCACCCCAAATATTTATCATTTCATTGTGCTGGGAACATTATAATTCTAGCTATTTTGAAATCTACAGTAAATTACTGTTAACTATATTTTTCTATTTTACTATTGAATACTTAAACTTACTTATTGTATCTAACTGTATTTTGATATACATTTTTTTTTTTTTTTTT